>NC_084793.1:213234755-213534859 GCF_963169125.1 Humulus lupulus
AACATAAGCACCACTCTCGGGACCTCGAAACATGCCCACACAGTGAGTAGATTCGATCCCGGGCCTTAAGGATTAAAACCCCAAGTCAAAAACCCTTAAAAACACTCAAAACAGGACTTTGAAGGAACAGGGTAGCGCTACAGCACTGAACCCCTAGCGCCCCAGCGCTATACTTAGAACCCCCAACATGCCCATCTACCTCCTGAGGAGCACTGTAGCGCCCACCTCCAGACCAAAACTCCCCTGAACCGACCTTCTTCATCTCCTTCGATTCCAACCTGATTCCCAAGCTTCCAAATCCCATTCTTGATGCCAAATGAACCCAAAAACCATCCTAACACATCCCAAACATCACAAGCATAGGAACCCTAGCCAAAACTCCCAACAAAACCAAGTATTCACCCTAGAAATCTCAGCTACAAAACAAAGCTAAAACATGGAAAACCAAAGAATTCTATGGTTAGAAACTTACCCAAAGCTCAGCTTATGATACTCTTCAATGGAGGAACACACTCCCAAACTCCCAAGGCTTGCTTCCCAAGCTTGAATCCTCAAGAATGGTTCAAAAATTACAAAGAAAACTGAAGGAGAAGATTGTACGGGAGAGACTTTGAAACTTGCTCTGTTTTACTCTCTTCTTTCAGCCAACAATGGTTTTATCTATCCTAGGGGTGAAATGACCATTTTACCCCTAGGTCAATTTAAGATTTCTAAAGGCTCCCAAGGGCATATTTGGTACTTTCCTCCTATCTCGTTAATCATAATTAATGCTCTCCAATTCCCACTATTCTCAATAATCTCAACACTAATAATTCACATCTCGTTACCCTTTAATTCCCGGTAACGCTCTAATCATTAAAATCACCCCGAGACTCAACCCGAGCCCTGCACTCAAACCTGTTGTGACTAGACCGCTAATCAATAATCCAAGATCGTCTCATGCCGAATAGCTCGAACAAACCCACATTATAATGCGGTCTCAACACATATCATTGACATGCATACAAATATACAGTTATACCCTCAACGGGCCAAATTACCATCACACCCCTGTAATTAAAATGTGGACTCACATGCATGCATTTAACATCATATTATAATATAATTCACATATACATGCATAATATCATTTAATGGCTTAATTAAACAAGTATGGCCCTCCCGGCCTACTAATCCCGCCATTAAACCACATCGGAGAATTCAGGGCATTACAATTTAGGTATGTTTTTGGGAGGTTTGGGATGATGGGAAGTGAGTTTGTGGCTAGTTCTAGGTTGGGGGTTGCGGCCCTGTTCTTGGGCGTCGCGTCCCTAGCTCGAAGAAGCTGGTGGAGCGATTTGGCCTTGCTGGGCGTCGCGGCCCTGGGTGTGGGCGCCGCGGCCCTTGCTCCTGGAGTGGCTGGGGGCCGCGGCTTAAGGTGTTAGGGTCGCAGCCCTTGGTTGGTTTTGAGCCCATTTGAGTGTTTTGTCCTCGGGAACTTAGTTTTAGGCCCCGGGATTGTTCCTACTACCCGGATTAGTGGGGATTGATGTCCCGGAGGCTAGATCTTGGTTTGGAAACCCTTGTTGTTCATTTTATTGATGGTGTCCCATATTTGGTTATGACTAGGTGACCGCTAAAGGACTAAAAGTCAGATTGTTCTCAGGGGTCGTTCTTTTATTCATTCTCGCTCGAATCAGAGGTAAGAAAACTGCACCCTCTGCATATGACATGCATGATTGTTGTTGAGGCATGTTGGTTGATAAATGTGGACATTTATTGCATATTAAATGCTAGCGGATGTTGTTTACTTGTGTATGGCACTGATTAGTCAGGGACGACACTGGTCACGAATCACTGACCTAAGAGTCAGAAACGGCATAAGCGTCCTGAACGCAGGGCCGAATGAAGATTAGATCTAATCAATATCAACATTGAATGACTCTAAGGAATTAATGCTGGACCGACCCTAAGGTCAATGAAACATATAAGTGCTTGGCCAGTCTAGGACTAGTTACTCAGAGCCAGGGCCTAAGGCCTAGGTGACTGCTTGTCACATGGCTAGGGAACAGAGTTCCATGGTTGTGAATCTATGGTCATGAGGTAGGTTATGTTGGTGACTAGTCATCATGCACCTAACCCGTTTAAGCTAGTGAAAGGTTCACTTATCTGTTAAGCCCCGGTGACCCTATCGTCACATGGCTAAAGGGAGTTGTACCCACCTTAGTGACTTTTCAATTGTCACTCCTCTACTTTGGACTAAAAGTCCTGAATGATTATTATGATCATTGTTGATATTATATTCAAGTTATATTGTGTTTTCTTGCTGGGCCTTAGCTCATGGGTGCTATGTGGTACAGGTAAAGGGAAAGAAAATCTCACCCAGCCTTGAGTGGAGAGCTTAGGTGGTGATGTGTACATATGCGGCCGCTTGACCACCACTGCCAAGGAGTTCTCAGAGGAACTAGGGGGTTTACCCTATTTTTGCCGCTTAGGTCGGCAGGTTTGTAAATTTGAAACAGTAATGACCATTTTGAGTTGTAAATAACTTGTAAATGTTTTGATGGGCCCATGAACAGTTTTATGTAGTTAATAAAATATATCCTTTCCTTTTTACTGGTTTTTCACCTTAGCCTGTTAATAACACTTAGAAGCACATTTTTAACCAAAGGACTCGGGTAACGAGTCAAATTTCTGATTCACCATTCACCGTAACTGTTCTGGGGTAACCAGGGCGTTACAAAATTAACCACCTAAACTATTCCAGCAATTCAAATACATAATAAATAACGACCCATAGCCTTTAAACATCCCCAAACTCCAAAATTCAAGAACTCATCAAGAACTTAAAAAGGAAAGCTCAAAACTGACAGAAATTGATAACGGAGAACTCACTTCAACCACAACGAAATTCCCAGCTGACTTCCCACACTAAACAACCTCTAATCTCTCAAGGTATTGTTTCAGCTCCTTAGATTCCTAGGCCAATTCTCCAAAAATTTCAAATGCCTCCCAAGTGCCCAAGAGAGAAAGATGAACGAGATAGAGAGAATGGATGGAAGTTGAGTGTTCTCCTTAGTTCTTTCTGAAGGCTTCTAGTCTAACTAAGTCCAACCAAGGTTAGGAAAAGACCATAATGCCCCTCATCTAATAGTTTTCCCTTTAATGCCCTCAAGGGAAAAACAGTCTTTTGCCACATTTCCCACTAATCCTCAAATAGCACTATAAATTCCCAATTAATCCTAAAATAACCAAATAATTACCTAATAACTACCCATCACCCGATAAATGCCAACTACGCTCTAAATTACTAAAATACCCCTAGGCTCACCCCGAGCCAGGTATTTGACCCCGTTGTGACTTTTTGCTAACTCACTCACTAGGATCTCCTTGTGCCGAATATCGCAAATATATCCACATAATAATGTAGTCTCAATCACATAACACATATAATTATAATTATACCCTCAATGAGGCAAAATTATAAATATGCCCTTATTAACAAAAACGGGCCCACATGCATATTTAATACACATAAACATGCATAAATATTCATATCACCATATAATTCATATATGCCACATAGTCACACATATATTCAATTAATTTCACATAATTAGCTCGAAAGGGTTCAGAAGATAAACGACAAGCTCAAGGAGGAAAAGACGAGCACCTTTGAGTTCATGGAGAGTGAAAATGCTCATCTTTTGGAGGATTTTAAGGCCAAAATAGATAGTGCCATTGACTTATCCATGCACTGGATCTTGTATTTGAACCCTGACCATGATACCAACTTCCTTGCCAGCAAAGAGGAGGAATACCTGGAGAAGTGGTAGACTCGGTTGGAGGAAGAAGATGCCGATATCGCTGCCAATGAGGTTTCCAAGGCCAAAGAAGGAACAAGCAAGGTGGATATCACACCCACCATGCCATGAAGTATTTTTCTTGGGTTGTGACCTTTTTTTTGTAATATTTAAGGTCCTTGTGGCCAAGACAATTTATAGGTAGCGTGGTTGAACTATTTCATTATCTTTTGATAGTGTAATTATTTTTCTGACAATAGTTTTATGCTTTTAACTTTCTATCTCAAAAAATTTATGCATATTGTCTATTTATAATTGTGGCCTTCATATTATGCATCACATTTATTTATCAAAACATAACGAGCATAAAATATGTAGCTTTTATCATACTCGTTTATTCACATAGGTACATTTCGAGCTTATCTTGAATTTCCATATAATCATACATGGTTTATTCATTTGCCCTTGGTTTGATATGGTTTTAGTCAAGGTTGAATTCTACTTACGCCATATACATTCTCTTTGAAAAATACTTAATGGTGTATAGTATTTGTCTAGTTATTTCTTGCTTAGTAAACATTTCTTGTCCTCATCCATGGTTTCGAGGTTGAAATCGTATGTGTGCAAAAAATTTCCAACTTAAAGATTTCAAAATGAATATTGGTTATTCTAGGCTTGTATATAATCAATCTCATGTTTGGTTTATGACTATAATTGTTTTTATTTTTGCTATATTTTTTTGAGCTTATGGTATCTTGGTTTACCACTTATGCCCCCTTAAAATCCTATGATTGTAAAATAGTGAGAGCAAGAAAAAAATTATAAAAATAAAAATAATGAAAATGAATAGTACTTTATTGATAATACTGAAAAAATAAATACAAGCTTGGTTAAAACTAAATAAATATCTTTCCAAAATTTATTGATAATATGGTCGTAGATGTTCACTGTTCCAAGCATGGAGCCAATTCTCCATTTAATCGAGCTAGTTTGTAGACTCCAGGTCGAATGATGTATTTAATTTCATAGAGTCCTTCCCAATTAGGCTCGAGCACGCTTACTGATGTGTCTCGTGTGGCCAAGAATACTCTTCTAAGCACCAAGTCTCCCAATCCAAAGTATTATGATTGGTTAAATACAGAAAGATAAGTGTTAAAATACAAGCTAGGTATAAACACTTAGTGAATTTTACATAGTGAAGATGTAAAATTTGAGCTTCAATTGTAGGCACTTTAAAAATGCATTTTTGGGTTCAAAGTGATGCATGAAGGTATCTAAGGGTTCCCAAAATTTTGGTAACATTTGGAGCATTTTTAGGTCCTTTGGAAGTGTCCAAAAATAGAGAGGGTGGCCATGCGTCGCCACCCAGGTGGCGTAGCATCGCCTAATGCAAGCGATGCGTTGCCTACTGGAGTCCGTACAAGTTACGTAAATTTCTCTAAATGACGTGTTTTACAAGTCTAATCCTATTTGTTAGACCTAATGACGGTACCTACTCTATATAAGGGTCAAAATAGAGTTTTGGAAGACTTGATGACTCTCTCTAATCTCTCTCTTTCTTTCTAGCTCCAAGAATCTTAAGTTTTCTCCAAGAACTCATAAAGAAAGTGCTTGACTTTGTGTGTTTAAGTCTTGTTCAATCTCAATCCTCATTTCCTCCTAGAAAAGGCCTCAAGCATCCATGGTGGATAGGAAATAGAGTATTAGGACAACGAAAAGAAACGTGTATAAACCTTGGTTTTGTGGTTTTGCATTGCTCCAAGGATTTGCTCAAAGTGGTGGTTCTACAAGGGTTTTGAAGGTTCATCAAGGATGAAGAAGATCATTCACCATATTGGGTTTGCATAATCTTTCTCAATCTTTATTTAGTCTTTGTCAATCAAATTTTTGTGTAGATTCTAAATATTGAGGTGGTGTTATCTCACTCTCCCCAAACATTCTAATACTCTAGAATCTGAGATAGCATATCATGGAAGAATCTAACTTTTTTTTTGGCATTGAAATTCATGACTCAAGACTTTGTAATATTGGATAGGTTTGATGGGACTAACTTTGTTCGCTGGCAAGACAAGATTAGATTCTTGCTCACTACATTGAAAGTTTTCTACATCTTGGACAAAGACCAAAAAGCCTTAGGAGAGCCCAAGGAAGATGATACTCAAGAAGTTGTCAAAGAAAGGAAGAAGCGTGAAGAAGATGAATTGACATGTAGGGGTCACATCCTCAATGCTCTTTCGAATAGGCTCTATGATCTCTACAACAACACCAAGACCGCCAATGAGATTTGGGAGGCCTTGGAAAAGAAATACAAAGCGAAAGAAGAATGACAAAGAAATTCCTTATCACTTAATATATAGAATTTAAGTTTCATGATAATAAAACTCTTCTCCCTCAAATTCATGAGTTGCAAATTATTGTGAATAAATTTTCTACACTCAAGATTATATTACCGGAATAATTCCTTATTGGTGCCATTATAGCCAAGTTACCTCCTTCTTGGAGAGGCTATAAGAAGAAAATTCTCCATAGGAATGAGGAAATTTCATTGGAGGAAATTCTCAAACACTTGAAAATTGAGGAGGAATCTCGTTCTAGAGATAAGACTGATTAGGAGTCTGTTGGAAACAGATTTTCTCAGTGCGCAATGCAATGCGATTAATGGCCCCAGTAGATTAAAAAAACTCTATATATAAAACCATTTTATATATACGATCCTATTATTTATATATATTAATCTAATAGAAGAAGATTTACCTCTTGAAGCCTAACAAGTGTCCTTGCTATCTTCTTGTATAATAAACGATCATCCTATCCAAGCACGTAAGACTCATACAAAAGTCTTCCAGACCGTAATCTTAGCACAACAGGACTTGTGTGTGCAAGTAGAGATTCAATAGGACAATTTAGGACTCCATTGATATTATCAACACATGAGATCAATGAAGTTTGGGTAAAGAGAAAGGTTGAAACAATTTCTTTTCTCTCTTTATTTTTCTCTCTAAGAAAACTCTATCTTTCAGTCAGATTGAATATTATGATAGTATCTTATCTTCACAGAAATATAATAATATATATATTTATATTAGTCATATAGGGTTTTATTAATAATTTTTTTAATTAATTCAATTAAAATAGATCTTATCTATTATTATATTCAAAATATATTTAATTGAATTTAAATTGATTCAAAACCAATCTAACTGTAGGAAAAACATTCAGAGCGCGTAGCGAAAATGGCGTGGTGGGCCCATGTAACGCCCTGGATAACCAAGGCCATTACACTGCGTGTTTAAAATAGTGCTTAACCTGATAAGCAAGTTGTTTGAAGTTAAATGTGTAATTAAGGACTAAGTTGAGGTCAAGTAATAAAAGATGTGGTCAACAAAATGATTATTTTTCATTAAAATAATAAGTTTGTACATGGGATTCCAAAAATCAGTTTACGGACTAGTAAAGGGTAAACAGATACAATTTAGTCGTCCTATGCAGCAAAACAGGGTTTAACCCTAGTTCCTCCCAAGCTATCCCGACCGTGGCGATCGAGCATGCTGCATATCTACACACTGCCCCTAAAGCTCTCCAACACAAGGTTGGTCCAGCTATTAACTCCCTTACCTGCACCACGTAACACCTGTGAGCCAAGGCCCAACAAGAAAAGTTAAAACAACAAATACATTTAGCATTAGTAGCATTCAATCAACTTTAATCCAACTAGTTCAATTATTCAACAAAGTACAAGCATTAAGCTAAACAATGGTAAACATGTATTCTCAAACATACATCTCAATCAGTAATACAAATGTTCAGGTGTCGGAACCCTTAGGTCAAGCCCTCTATTTATTTAGCTGACCCCTGCTCATTTAGGCCGAGTCCTCTAATTATTTAGCTGACCCCGACTCACATTGGCCGAGTTGCGTCCAATGCACTTATCGTCAGCCCCAACATCCTTAGGTCGTACTTCCATATTTCACATAACAATAATACAGTCCCACAATACATATATCCAAATACAGGGAACCTTAGTCCCAAACACAGCCACATGGGTGCAGTTTTCTTACCTCAGATCCCGAGCAGCAAGCGTATGACGGCCCAGAGCATGATCCTTAATTCCTGACCCCTTTCGGTAAAACCTAGTCATAATGCAATAATGGATAACCATAAGATTCTAAACCATTTAAAAACTTTGGGTTCAAATACTAGCCTCTAAGACCTCAATTTATAATAAATAGGGTAGTAGGAATCGTCTCGAGCATTTAAGTTTTAATTCCCGAGCCTCCCTGAGCCCTAAGACAATCCTAGCCTAAAATTGTCTAGGCGGGCCGCGACTTGGCCTTAAGGGTCGCGACGCGCCTCAAGTCATAGGCACAACCTCTGCATCTAGTGGGGAGGCGGGCTGCGACTTGCCCCCTAGGGTCACGATGCGCCTATAAATCAGCAAGCCCTCCCAAGGCATTCTAGGCACGCGAGCGGCGGCGCGCCCCCGTGAACCCAGAATACCCTGGGTTTCCCAATATTTTTCCCAACTTCAAATGCCTAGAATCCAATTTAATTATACAACCAAACCCATACCAAGTACCTGAACTTTATAACCTAAACATCATAAGCAACCTACAACACCAGTTCATTCTCCCTTAAATTCTAAATTCTGAAACATACCCAAGCTCCCTTAAACAAAACCAAACTCAACAGAATTTCAGCAATTAACATCTAAAATCTTACCTCAATTGTTAACTTAATCACCTAAGAAACCCTTGACTGACCCTAGCTTTGATTCTCCAGACTTTCCCAACTTAATTCCCTAGCCTTCAAGCTTCTAATTCCCAGCTTCAACAACAGTTCTTCAAGAGTCTCCCCAAGAACTTCAAATGCACCAAAAATTGAAAGTGAGGGAGAGAGAAACCGAATAAAAGGAAGAGAGGGAGAGTTGGGGAAGGTTCTAATATATTCCAGCTTAAGTCTAATATTTTCTAACTATATCTTTTAGTTATAATGACCAAAATTCCCCCTTAAGTTTCCTTTTATCCTTAAATGGCCCCAAGGGAAAAACTGTCATTGCCACATTTCCCGCTAATCCTCGAATTGTCCTATAAATTCCCAATTAATCCCAACATAACTAATTAATCTCTAAATACTTACCCATTACTCAATTAATCCTAAATATACATTAAACTTTCCAAAATACCCCTAGGCCCGCCTCGAGCCGTGTATTAAACCCCGCTGTGACTATTCCGCCAATATGCTCACTAGGATCACCTTGAGCCGTATACTACAAATATATCCACATAATAATGTGGTCTCAATCGTTTACTCACATATAATCACATTTATGCCGCAACAGGCCAATATTACAAGTATGCCCTTATCATCAAGAATGGGCCCACATGCATATTTAATACTCATAAACATGCATCTAAATATATCCATATCTTCATATATATCATGCATGCCACATAGTCACACATTTAATCAATTAATCACACATATATCCAATTATGCCCTCCCGACATGCTAATCAAGGCACTAAACCCTATTAGCATTTTGGGACGTTACAACTATCCCGTCCTTATTGAAATTTCATCCTCGAAATTTATTCAAACACTTCGGGACACAAATCCCGTAAATCTGGCTTAAACCACAGAGTACATTCCTTTACCTTCTATCCTTCAGTAACACTTTCATTTGAGTGACAATCTTATCCCATAAGATATTGTCTCATTATCATAATTCCATTAGCTTTTCCTTACGCAATAACTCCTGCTGAAATCCTAGGGTCTTCTTACCTCATCAGCGGTGACTATCATACATTTCCCTCCTTGACATTGGTACTAGTAACATTTAAAAGCCACCATCCATACTAGGGTAAGGCTAATATGTAGGCCTCTTGCCAAGTCCTTGGTAAGATCTTAGAAGTCTTATTAAATTGGGAGTCAAAACTCCTCTTTTTTCCCCAAAATATCTTATCCTCCCTTGTCTACAATATTCAGAGAATTACAAAGTCTCCCATCCTGGAACTTCGTGTTCCCATGCTTGAATTTTGCAAACTCTTATGTCCTTTCACATAGGCAGACATTTCTTCCCTAACAATTCTAATAACCTCGTTGGTTTCTCCAAACCAATACTGAACCGCAATATTCTTTGTCTTTCATTTCATTACTTGAAAGAAACACTTTTTGACTCTACCTTAGTGTATCCTATGCAGGGTCACCCTAGCCGCTGACCGGCATTAACCACTGTGACTGTTCAATCAAGGGACCGTACTCATCTCAATGTTCTAAACACTTGCACATTCGATGTATAATTCTTCAAAATCTGAGTCACTTCTTCAAATTTCCAGTCTATATGAAGGTAACCAATAATTCTAGATCTTAATCTTATACTCTTTGTCTTCTACATCCTTTCCAAAACTTGGAAAATAATGGGTCTCAACCCGACATTATGAATTTCAATGTTCCACGGAGACATACAGTCTCCTATAGCCTAAATTCCTTAATGTGTCATCCATTCACACGAACCGAAGTGTGTTAACTCAATATGTTGAGTCACAACCTTTCATGTCCAACCTTCTTACTTGTCGTCTAAGGTGGTCCACTTTTACGGTCCACTACTATACCTTTTTACCTTCCATTGTACAGATTTTAGATCTTAACATCCATTTAAGCTTTCTGGTTACAATATTCATAAGGAGGTGGTGCAATACTCATCTAGAATCTCCACCTCAACACCAGATTCCATCGGGTCACTCATCCGATCTTTATATCTTAATTCGTTCATGCTAAAATAGTATGATTCCAAACCATTCCTACAAGATCTTCTCTCTAAATTTCATTGTCCATAGAGGTATATATGTCCACTCTCAACTGCAGATACTATATCAATCTTGATCGTTACTTCATCTGACTTTACTGTAATCCGTAGCGTCTTATCCAACTGGCACAGATCTTTCCAACTTAGGAGGTTAACTCCCATACTAATTTTCCCTTATGCAATCAAGGGTCTCCAATGTGAATCACCCATTATTTTCCACTAGGTCTTGGTCTCAAGATTATTCCTCTACAGATGACCAAACACTCAAATCCTTTGTGCTGATACATTCACTCCTATACCGCAGATGCCTGCACTACACCCTAACCATGGCTATCTAGCAGTACCGTCAACTTTATGCTCCATATTTAACATTCGTGTTCTTATTCTTTCATCTACTGTGAAGCACGAACAACCATCCTTTTAGTCTATACCTGGGCGGGTCTTAGTTTTTGATGCACCACCTTATAGTTTCATATCTTAAGCAAAGATAGTATCCTTCATGTTTCCCTTCTGTATCCATCCATTGCATACGAATTCTAATACCATAGGGTGCTAACCATTCCTTATTCTATCTTCTGAAAATTTGATACAAAACTATCCATTCAGTCTGACTTTAGGTTCTTTATCATCCCAATCTTAGGTGTAGCTGTCTTCGAAGATGCTTCAAGTAGTAACTGACATGTCTTACTGGTCTCACTGTACTTCTCACCCCTCAGGCGTTCTTTGGTAATTTATTTGTGACTCTTGATTGAATTCCTTCATACATGATTCCATCACTTTCTATAACGTGACCTTGAGTACCCCTGGAGAAATCGAAACTTATAGTTTCTAGAGCCTTACTTGAAACCTTGCTTCACCAGTCTTACTATTGTCAAAGTAGTAGTTGTTCACGTTCTGCTTCTAACTGGGAGTAGACTAATACATTCCTAACCAATCTGGATGTGGCTCATCCAAGTCGTTCATGTACTCTCTGCTTGTCAAACCTACATGTGTCGTTGAAGCATTGGTCAGTTAAGAACCTTCACTGATAATCTATCATAGCATACTTGGTGCAAGAAGTAATTCTTAAAATGTCTCTTTCCTTGATCCTCAGCTGGCAATAACCAAATCGAAGATCAATTCATGAGAACATTGTCCTATCTTGCACTGGGCAATTGAATCCTTCATCCTTAACAGGCGATGTCAACGTGTCACACGATACGATGCTCCGTCTGATCCATTCTCAAATCAGATACTTCTTCAACTGAACCATTAATTCTTTCTGCTAAGCTAATATCATTCTTCATGATGTCCCTGATACCAAGTCTATCCATACCCAAAGCCCACAGCGTACCCAACAATTCCTTGTGCACCCATTTGAAACCTTACCGGCTAATCCAATTTTCATTTAGTCTAACTGATATATTCCAAGGGGTACCTACAACAATATCTTGGCATCCCGTAGACGCAACTTGGTCCTTCCCTTCCAAATCTAGACATCATTACCATCTCTTACAATCCATGGTTGTCCCTTACTTAATAAATTAACTCCTACTCAGGATCATATCAAAACTCTCATATGACGATCTCAATCACTTTTACTATAAACCCTTTACCAATAGTATTCTAATTCTTCTCTTAAAAGTTACCAACTCTTCCTCAGTAGGCACTAATATCTCAAGCTGCATCATACAACAACCTTGAAGTATGTGCTTCATATCTGAGTCTTTTCCAAGAGATATGCAACATCGAACTCTTCCAGCTTATTATATAACAAAGAATGAGGACTAACTAGTCAACTGGTTGCCTCCGAGGGGCTAGCCTCGAGCTCTAAATGTAACAAGGCAGACCAGCCCTCCCGTCTCTAATCTTGGGCAATCCTCCCTAACGTGCTTAACCATTCCATGTAGAAACACAAGCCTTCACTTGACATCCTCCCAGATGGGGTCTCCCGCATTTGGCGCACACCAAATAACTTCACCAGGCCTCACTGCCACCCTGGCGACTATCTTGTAAATTATGACCCTTCCTGTCAACACCAAGAGTAGTAGAACTATTAGGGATCCTTCTTTTCTAGTTACTGACCATCTGCCCTTACTTAATCCCACGAATGGGAATACCATTACCTGTGCTTCTTGCCTTACGATATTCACACTCCATATCTCATCTCTTATGTCTTTAATAACAAGGCCCTCCCTACTACCCGAGCATAAATAGAAGTCTCATGCACTGGAGCGACCCTAACTCTCTAAGCCATACAAGAGTTCAGTCTTCATCAAACTAAAAGTAGATCTAGCCAACCCACCAAATTCATTGATATACTCTGTCTTTGTCTTGCCATTCTGAACTAAGTTCATAAATTCATTAGTCTTCGCAGTTCAAACTACTTCACAGTAGTCTCTTTTATCAAATCATTGTTTAAATTCCTCCCAACCCATCATGACAACATTCCGGTTCTAGGGTACTACTTCCCTCCACATCAGGGCATCCTCCTGCCACATACGCATGGGGAAACTACCTTATTATGGCCTACCATTATCATATCCACAAGGGCGGAATTAATCACGCCCATCTACTGATCAATTCTTGAACAAACCCAGACCTCCCTCGGAAACTGGAGGATAATACTTCTAAAGTCTTTCATACGATAACTCTTATCGGTTTCCAACCTCAGGTTGAACCAACACTGGTGCCCTTACTGTCAAGACATACGAAGTAGTGTTTCCCCGATGAAACCCACTGTCTCAACCATATAATCTCGTTATCTTGATCTAGCAGCCTTCCTCGCATACCGACAAACATCTGCTATGAATTCCAAGGGCAGATGGAGGGTTCCAACCCTAACTATCATCTGCAACTCTCATTCTAACAATACCAGGTCCAATTAACCATCTTGAGTACATACATTCTAAATCAGTCCATAATCATCGACTTAACCCCTCATCCCTGATGTTCATATCTAGAACCATCCCACAGGTAGGTCCAAACAATCACAATAATCACATGCAATAAACATATCAAAGCACCAATCTACATTACTCATGCATTAATTATCAAATCCCATTACTACCAAATATATTCATACACATCATGCTTTCTATACTAGCATGTAGATAAAGCACATAGGTTCAATTTAAACAATTAACCACATATTCATGTCATTAGGTACCCAACAGTGAGTCGAGCTTTTCTTTAGTGGCGAGCGTACACGCCCAGCCAGTCTTCAGGAACCCATAAACCTAGACCGCTCTGATACCAAGTTGTAATGCCTTGGATAACCAAGACCGTTACACTGTGTGTTTAACCTGCTAAGCAAGTCGTTTGAACTTAAATGTGTAATTAAGGACTAAGTCAAGGTCAAGTAATAAAAGATGTGGTCAACAAAATGATTATTTTTCATTAAAATAATAAGTTTGTACACGGGATCCCAAAAATCAGTTTTCGGACTTGTAAAAGATAAACAGATACAATTTAGCCGTCCTAAGAGGCAAAACATGGTTTAACCCTAGTTCCTCCCAAGCGATCCTGACCGCAGCGATCGAGTAGGCTGCATATGTACACACTGCCCCTGAAGCTCTCCAACTCATAAATGGTCCAGCTATCAACTCCCTTACCTGAACCATGTAGCACCCGTGAGCCAAGGCCCAGCAAGAAAGCTTAAAACAACTAACACATTTAGCAACAGTAGCATTCAATCAACTTTAATCCAACTAGTTCAATTATTCAACAGAGTACAAGCATTAAGCTAAACAATGGTAAGCTTGTATTCTCAAACATACATCTCAATCAGTAATACAAATGTTTAGGTGTCGGCACCCTTAGGCCGAACCCTTTGTTTATTTAGCTGACCCTGAATCACTTAGGCTGATTCCTCTGATTATTTACCTAACCCCGACTCACATTGGCCGAGCTACATCCAATGCACTTATTGTTAGCCCCGACACCCTTAGGTCGTACTTTCATATTTCACATAACAACAATACAGTCACACAATACATTTATTCAAATACAGGGAACCTTAGTTCCAAACACAACCACATGGGTGTAGTTTTCTTACCTCAGATCTTGAGCAGCAAGTGTATGACGGCCCTGAGCATGATCCTTAATTCCTGACCCCTTGTGATAAAACCTAGTCATAATGCGATAATGGATAACCATAAGATTCTAAACCATTTAAAAACTTTGGATTCAAAAACTAGCCTCTGGGAACTCAATTTCTACTAAACCAGGTAGTAGGAATCATGCCGAGCATTTAATTTTTAATTTCCAAGCCTCCCTGAGCCCTAAGACAATCCTAGGCTAAAACTGTCTAGGCAGGCCGTGACTTGGCCCTGAGGGTCGCGGCGCGCCTTAAGTCAAAGGCGCAGCTTCTGCATTTGGGGGGAGGCGGGCCACAACTTGCCCCCTAGGGTCGCAACGCGCCTATAAATCAGCAAGCTCTCCCAGGGCATTCTGAGCATGCGGGCAGCGGCGCCCATGAACTGGGTCATAGCGCGCCCCCGCAAACCCAGAATTCCCTGGGTTTCCCAGTATTTTTTCCAACTTCAAATGCCTAGAATCCAATTTAATTATACAACCAAACCCATACCAAGTCCAAAAATGCTTATCTTTATAACCTAAACATCATAACCAACTTATAACACTAGTTCATTCTCCCTTAAATTCTAAATTCTGAAACCTACCCAAGCTCCCTTAAACAAAACCAAACTCAACAGAATTTCAGCAATTAACATCTAAAATCTTACCTCAATTGTTAGCCTAATCACTTCAGAAATCCTTGACTGGCCCTCGCTTTGATTCTCCAGACTTTCCCAACTTAATTCCCTAGCCTTCAAGCTTCTAATTCCCATCTTCAGCAACAGTTCTTCAAGAGTCTCCCCAAGAACTTCAAATGCACCAAAAATTGAAAGTGAGGGAGAGAGAAACCGAATAAAAGGAAGAGAGGGAGAGTTGGGGAAGGTTCTAATATATTCTAGCTTAAGTCTAATATTTTCTAACTATATCTTTTAGTTATAATGACCAAAATGCCCCCTTAAGTTTCCTTTTATCCTTAAATGGCCCCAAGGGCAAAACCGTCATTGCCACATTTCCTGCTAATCCTCGAATTGTCCTATAAATTCCCAATTAATCCCAACATAACCAATTAATCTCTAAATACTTACCCATTACTCAATTAATCCTAAATATACATTAAACTTCCCAAAATACCCCTAGGCCCGCCTCGAGTTGTGTATTAAACCCCGCTGTGACTATTCTGCCAATACGCTCACTAGGATCACCTCGAGCCGTATACTGCAAATATATCCACATAATAATGTGGTCTCAATTTTTTACTCACATATAATCACATTTTTCCCTGCAACGGGGCAATATTATAAGTATGCCTTTATTATCAAGAATGGGCCCACATGCATATTAATACTCATAAACATGCATCTAAATATATTCATATCTTCATATATATTATGCATGCCACATAGTCACACATTTAATCAATTAATCACACATATATCCAATAATGTCCTCCCGACACGCTAATCATAGCACTAAACCCTATTAGCATTTTTAGGACGTTACAACCCATTTTAATTTTAGGAACAACAACAATCAAAATTTTCATTAATCATATAAACAGTATATATGACCAAGAAAATATTCCAGAAACATTAACATAAAATATAATTAATCATGCAACAAGTATATAAATATACAATATATTTTTATATAACATATAAACACAAAAAAAATTCAAGAACATGTACATTTACCTCTTGAAGCCTATCAAGTGTCCTTAAGTCTTTTTCGTATATTTTTCAATCTTCCTATCCAAAGCTTTAAGCACTCAAACCACGATCTTCCGGAGTGTTCTCTACACCTCAAGATGTGTGTGGGCACATTAAGAACATGAATTTGTATTTTTTTTTTTTATGAATCATAAGTATTTCTCAACACATGAGAATTT
Source organism: Humulus lupulus (assembly GCF_963169125.1). Taxonomy (NCBI): domain Eukaryota; kingdom Viridiplantae; phylum Streptophyta; class Magnoliopsida; order Rosales; family Cannabaceae; genus Humulus; species Humulus lupulus. Next base: position 213,251,283 of record NC_084793.1, read on the forward strand.
GGATTATGGTCTGAGAATGGCTAGAATAACGAAGAAGAAAGAAAGAGTTTTTGTCTAATAAAAATTCTAAGAACTTTTCTGAATTACATCTGATATGTGTAGTGTATTGTGTTCTCTTGTTTTCTCTTTATTATATATAATATATAGAGAGATATTTCTATTTCCTTATTATTCATAATAATAATAGTAATATTATAAAATATCATAATGATGATAGGATTTGATTTAGGTAAATATCTAACTTACCAAATTTGAAAAACCATTTTTAAATTATTAAATAATTAAATAAATAAAATAAAAACTACATTGATACAATATCAGTATATGTGGTACACGCATGACATAGTCTCTGGACTGTGTCATGCGTGACCCATTATTTCCTTCTCAATTTCATAAGTAAAAACTTAAAAACGGATTTTTCTCTTTTGACTTATGAACTACCGCTAGTTTGGTCAAGATGCACTAATTGTGTTCGAAAGCATAGATACACATTTGGAGTGTAACCCATTATTTTCAATCAGTGACTTAACTCAAGAGTGTGTCTTAGGGTCAGTCAAACTTGAAATACATCACTAATTATATTCTCATAAGAGAAGTCAACCTTGAGATAAAATAAACATATTCGGAAGCCTTTCCTTAGGGATGTCGCAAACAGAGGCAACACGACACTACTACAAAATACACTTTACGAGATACCTTTTTAGGACACGCACCTAAATGTAAGTCCTAAAAAATGTATCTGGAGATTTTAGGACTCGCAATGAGAGTCCTAAAAACATATGTGAGTCCTAAAATACCTCAATAAAATATGTAAGAGTGCTAACTTTTAAGGACTCACTTTGGGTGTCCTAAAAGAGTATTAAGGACTCCCAAAGTGAGTCCTAAATTTTTTTAAGTAAAATTTGAAGAATACACCTAACATTTTCGAAATTGGGGATTTTTAGAGTTAGGGTTCCACGTAGAAAATTTTCAGCACACACACAAAGAAGAAGAGAGAAGAGGGTCATTTGTTGGAGAGAAGAGGGGCGATGGCGGCTAGGCAGCCACGGCGGCGACGGTCTCCACGGCAGGAGTGCATACCACGTCAAGGGGTTTCCTTGGACACAGGCTCCACGGAAAGCGGCGACGGTCTCCACGGCTCCAGCACCTTAGCTCGCAGCGGCGGCGTAGGGGTTCTCGGACGCTTGTTGTGAAATTAATAGTGCGTGCAAGTATACACAGTCGTCAAACAAGTAATAAAGTGATAAGTCAAGTATCGTCTCCACAGGGATTGAAAATTGGAAATTAATTCACAAAATTAATTACTCACAAATTGGTTTCAAATAAAAGTAAAACAATAAGATAAAACTAAATTAATGAAAAGCAAATAAAATTAACGAACAAAAACTAAGAGAAGAAACAAGCTAGAATTATTAAATTGTCCTAAAAATGCAATTATGGTAACAATGTTGCAGATGAATGCTATAGCAACTGGGCAAAGTTGACTAGGAATTTAAATTTCATAATCCTTTTTCCAAAGTGTTTATGGTTTGGTTCTTTAATTAATTAACATATTCCTATGCCCAATTAATTTCAAGAACACCAATATAAGTGCAATTCCTATAAGTCATGCAAGGTGAAAATATATCCCTATACAATCACAAATCCAAATCTAAGAAATTAAGAACTTGCATCATTCAAGTTTGTGTCCATTAACATTAACCTTTCCAGAATTAATATTAATTCATCAACCCACAATTGGTGATCAAGCAAAAGTAAGCATTAGGCAATATACACACTTGAATGAACAAAACTCATCCACCAAACATTCATGCAACAAAGTACCAAATCACAATTTCAAGTCAAGAAAATAATACTAGCAAAATGGAAATTAACTCATAAATAGATGTGCAAAAATACAAAATTCTAAATTAGAGAAAGATAAAAAGAAAAAACCCATATGGAGTTTGTCACAAGACTCCAAGCTTTTCCCCCAAAATCCTCTTCTTCTTCCTCTTGATTTTTGCCAAATCTCTAAATAAAATTACTAGAGAAAAATACCAAAACCTAAAACTAACACTCAAATAAAATATATTTTTTCTTTTTCTTTTTCTTCATTTTTCTGGGTGTTTTTGTCTCTACAATGGCAGCTCTCCCTCTCCAAAATGGTGGCTGCTCCAAGGTTGAAGAAGATAAAAATTAACTCTCTCTAGGGCTCTAAAATTGGGTATAAACCCTTTCTTTTTCTTCTACACGTGGGGACCACATCCTTTTCCTTTTCAGAATTTTGCAGCTCCTTTCCACCTCATCTAAGTACCTGCCAACTGTACAGAGTTTATGTTGCTGACTGCCCACACTTTGCTGCAGCAAAGTTGACTGATGTTGCAACAAAATGCCAGAATTTCAGCTCCAAGATGATTTCCTTGCACATGTTTCACTAAGCTTTCCAAGCATCCTTTCTTTTTTCCTTCAAAATAGATACCACATTTTTAGAATATAATCCCATTATTTTCCACAAGAGTTATCATTAATTAAAATAAAATACACAAACAAAATTAAAAGACAAAATGACTAAAACCACACAATAATAACACAAACACTCTATTTCACTTAAATTTTTAAGTTCAAAAGCTCAATTAATAACTCTAAAATATAGAGTTATCACACCCCCAAACTTAAACCATTGCTCGTCCCGAGTGATGACTCTAAAAGAAGAAATACAAGAAAAACCAACTAACTACAAGACAACATAATAAAGAAACAACAGAAAAGACACTACTACAAAGAGGAGATGCTTACTTAGTATTTGGCCTAACAAGGAAAATGCTCTCAAACTTTTATTGAAGATGATGATGAAATGATAATATAATTCCTCTTGTAAGTGTTTTCAACCAAATTCCTCAAATATTAATGATGTTATCAAACCAAGAATCAAGTGTTTATCCCTAAAGTGTATACATAGCTCTTCCCAAACATTCTCAATTCTCCCTAATGTAAATTAGACCATGATCCTAAAGCCTAATTATTGTCTCCATAAGTTGACTTAATGATTCCCTCTCCACTAATGTAGACAAACACTAACCAAGGATCAAAAGGTCTTTAACAAGCTTGTAGTGTAAGGCTTAGGTGTAGGTGGTTAAAATAAGTCATTTTAGGCTCAATTCACTTTAAAAGCACCTTAATTTTCCTAAGACCAAGTAAGAGCTCACAATCACTTCCCCAAAAGATTACCCCCCAAAAATCAAAGTCACTCTTGCCATTATTCTTTATTGCTAACATAGACAGAAAGAAAGGAAATAAGACATAATGCTATATATATATATATTTTTTTTTAAGATGCTACACCCCCAAACTTGCCTTTAACTATATGCATATAATTTGCAACTCTTTGATTTTTTTTTTCATTTTTTTTTTCATTTTTTTTCAATCCTTGGGGTGCACTCTTTTCTTTACAGATACACTTATATATATATATAAGTATATATCTAAATGTAAATAAAATAATGGCAAGGACACATCATGAGATCCACTCCCCCCAAACTTAAAACGAGATCCACACTCCCCCCAAACTTAAGAATCAACATTGTCCCCAATGTTGAAAACAAGAAAGGAAAACAATATAGCACTCACCAAAATACCATTCACAAAGGCACACTCCTCTCACCCTCCCTCATGATGCAACACTCAACATATATCCAAGAAAAATCAAGGTGCTCAAAGGGTATGGTGGATGAATATGTATATAGCTAGGCTAGCATGTGGTGAAGAAAGAAAGGGAAGATAATAAGCTCAATGGGGTGACTAAGGATAAAAGAGTATATAATGGTTGGCTAGAAAGGCTCAAACGGTCCAAAGATGGCCTAAATCATGTCCTTGGTTTGGTGTTGTCTAGGATTTCGCCTCAAGGGAACCACTAAACAATTCTAGAAACTTAAGCTCTCCCAAAAATCTAGCTACTTTAGGGGTTCAAGAAATTATTGGTCAAGCTATGCACACAAAATTGGGATCCACACTATCATCAAGATTTTTAAAACTCCATTAAAAGTTGAGTACTATTAGCTTAGAACACAAAACAAGAGGCAAGGGGATGGAATGTGACATGAATGCAATTGTGATTATTGTTTTTTTTTTTTTAGATTGGTCATCATCGAACCCCAAGTTAAGCACCAACTAAAGCAAGCACAACCTCAAAACAACAACAACAACAACACAACTAAAACAACAATATGCACAACCTAAAACAAGATAATGATATTAACAAGACGCTAAATCAACAAAGCTACAACCACAGAACAAAAGAAATAGCAAGAACAACATAGGAATTAAATGAAAATGTGTTGTGATGAGAAAACTCCCCTCACCTATCCTTTGGGATTATCATCCGAAGAGATAGGGTTGATTTTAGAAGCGATGATTCATTGTGGAGCAATGGAGTAGAGGAGTTGGTGAGCTTTTGGTGCCTTGGCTGCCATTTCCTGCAAATTCTCAAACACCATGGGCAGCCAAAGTAGAACAGTGACCACATCACACCAAGATGTCTTGGATCTATGATTCACACAGATGGGGTGGGGTCGTGAAATCCCATGGCTCGGTTGGTTTGGGCTAGGGGCGGCTGGGTGTTTACAGAGAAATGGTGATGATGAAGATGAAGATGATGGGCTTAGGGTTTCAAAAATGGATTGGGTCAAATTTTTACTCTATGTGTCTTTTAACAACTTTGCTGCAACATCATAGAACTTTGCTGCAGCAAAGTCAAGTCAGAGAGCAAGACCAAAAATGTGTTTTGTTTTAATGCTGATGTTGCAACATCATGGAACTTTGCTGCAACAACAGTCAAGTCAGAGAGCATGCTGAATTTTGATGTTGTAACATCATGGAACTTTGCTGCAGCAACAGCAAGTCAGAGAGCAACCTGAATTTTGATGTTGCAACATCATGGAACTTTGCTGCAACAACAGCAAGTCAGAGAGCAAGCCCAGAATGATGTTGTAACATCATAGAACTTTGCTGCAGCAAAACCAAGTCAGAGAGCAAGCTCAAAACTGATGTTGTAACATCATAGAACTTTGCTGCAGCAACAGCAAGTCAGAGAGCAAGCCCAGAATTGATGTTGTAACATCATAGAACTTTGCTGCAGCAAAACCAAGTCAGAGAGCAAGCTCAAAACTGATGTTGTAACATCATAGAACTTTGCTGCAGCAACAGTAAGTCAGAGAGCATGCCCAGAATTGATGTTGTAACATCATAGAACTTTGCTGCAGCAAAACCAAGTCAAAGAGCAAGCTCAAAACTGATGTTGTAACATCATAGAACTTTGCTGCAGCAACAGCAAGTTAGAGAGCAAGCCCAGAATTGATGTTGTAACATCATAGAACTTTGCTGCAGCAAAACCAAGTCAGAGAGCAAGCTCAAAACTGATGTTGTAACATCATAGAACTTTGCTGCAGCAACAGTAAGTCAGAGAGCATGCCCAGAATTGATGTTGTAACATCATAGAACTTTGCTGCAGCAAAACCAAGTCAGAGAGCAAGCTCAAAACTAATGTTGTAACATCATAGAACTTTGCTGCAGCAACAGCAAGTCAGAGAGCAAGCCCAGAATTGATGTTGTAACATTATACGAACTTTGCTACAACAAAAATGCCCCAGAATATAACTTCTATTCTCCTTAAAAATTGCTACAACTTCACCCAAACTTCGCAGCCCCTTTTTGATTCCATTTTCCAAGAAGTGTTTGATTTATAGTCGTCGGCTTGACTTTATGGAAAAGTGCTCATCAAAGAGCGGTTTTCGCCCATAGAGAGTGGCATATGCCCTCACATATGGTTCTTCATTATGAATGCCCTCAAGCTTGGCAAGATGTGAAATTGACAGACTCATGTGCTCAACTCGACTTGCTTTCGATGATTGAGTGTGGTAGATACCAAGATACGATGCTATTGGTGGCGGAGGAGTTGGTGGCCAAAAAGGATCTTCATATGTGTATGCTTTCATGACTAATGGCTTCCAAAGTTGAGAATCAAGGACTTGTTGCTCTTGAAAGTGTTGCATAAGGGGTGGTGGTGGGTGGACATCTAACTTTTCAGCACTGTTTTGCTCAAACATTTTCTCAGCATCTTGGGAAGAGATAGAGCTTGACAAGCTTGACTTCACTATTTTCTCTCCTTTTTCTTCGCTACTTTGGATTGAAGTGGGCTCCTTGTGCCGCTTCAAATTTTCCCCAAACTTCTCTAACTCTTCACCACTTCTCAAAATGACCTCCTCACTTTTCTCTTTTCCCCTTGCATTTTCCATATCACTAAGCAACTCTTTGGCCAATAACCCAATTTGATTCTCCAACTTCTTCAAGGATGCATCATGGCTTTGAATCAAGGCATCATTTTTATCCATAAACTCCCTCATCAATGCCTCAAACGAACTTGATTGATCAACTTGGGGAGGTTCCTCTTCTATGATAAAATCTTGAAAATCCTCCAATGTTTCCTCCCATAATTCTTGAGTGCAATCTTCAAAAGTAGGCTCCATATGGCTAAAATTGTTCTCCAAAACTTGGTTGGTTATTGGAGAAAGCAAACAATACCACTCATCATATTCCACCATATCTTCCAACATCCAATAGGCTTCATCAATGGATAATTGGTAGAAATTGGTGGTACCATCTCCTCTTTCTACCCATTCTCTTGTGGTGGCATGCAACCCATTGAGAAAGACTTCAAGTAAACACTCTCTAGAGAGACTATGGTAAGGGAACCTCATGAACAAATTTTTGTATCTCCGCCACGCTCTATGTAAAGGCTCCAAGTCATGTTGAACAAAGTTAATGAGTACTTGCCTATGAGACATCTCAAGTACCTCGCAAAAGAACCAAACAAACAGGCGTAAATCGGAACTAGGAAAAATAAAAATAAACAAATAAAAAATAAGAAACCAAATTGACAAGGAATTGATTTTAACAAACAAAAATTTCACTAAATTCAATCCCCGGCAACGGCGCCAAAAACTTGTTGTGAAATTAATAGTGCGTGCAAGTATACACAGTCGTCAAACAAGTAATAAAGTGATAAGTCAAGTATCGTCTCCACAGGGATTGAAAATTGGAAATTAATTCACAAAATTAATTACTCACAAATTGGTTTCAAATAAAAGTAAAACAATAAGATAAAACTAAATTAATGAAAAGCAAATAAAATTAACGAACAAAAACTAAGAGAAGAAACAAGCTAGAATTATTAAATTGTCCTAAAAATGCAATTATGGTAACAATGTTGCAGATGAATGCTATAGCAACTGGGCAAAGTTGACTAGGAATTTAAATTTCATAATCCTTTTTCCAAAGTGTTTATGGTTTGGTTCTTTAATTAATTAACATATTCCTATGCCCAATTAATTTCAAGAACACCAATATAAGTGCAATTCCTATAAGTCATGCAAGGTGAAAATATATCCCTATACAATCACAAATCCAAATCTAAGAAATTAAGAACTTGCATCATTCAAGTTTGTGTCCATTAACATTAACCTTTCCAGAATTAATATTAATTCATCAACCCACAATTGGTGATCAAGCAAAAGTAAGCATTAGGCAATATACACACTTGAATGAACAAAACTCATCCACCAAACATTCATGCAACAAAGTACCAAATCACAATTTCAAGTCAAGAAAATAATACTAGCAAAATGGAAATTAACTCATAAATAGATGTGCAAAAATACAAAATTCTAAATTAGAGAAAGATAAAAAGAAAAAACCCATATGGAGTTTGTCACAAGACTCCAAGCTTTTCCCCCAAAATCCTCTTCTTCTTCCTCTTGATTTTTGCCAAATCTCTAAATAAAATTACTAGAGAAAAATACCAAAACCTAAAACTAACACTCAAATAAAATATATTTTTTCTTTTTCTTTTTCTTCATTTTTCTGGGTGTTTTTCTCTCTACAATGGCAGCTCTCCCTCTCCAAAATGGTGGCTGCTCCAAGGTTGAAGAAGATAAAAATTAACTCTCTCTAGGGCTCTAAAATTGGGTATAAACCCTTTCTTTTTCTTCTACACGTGGGGACCACATCCTTTTCCTTTTCAGAATTTTGCAGCTCCTTTCCACCTCATCTAAGTACCTGCCAACTGTACAGAGTTTATGTTGCTGACTGCCCACACTTTGCTGCAGCAAAGTTGACTGATGTTGCAACAAAATGCCAGAATTTCAGCTCCAAGATGATTTCCTTGCACATGTTTCACTAAGCTTTCCAAGCATCCTTTCTTTTTTCCTTCAAAATAGATACCACATTTTTAGAATATAATCCCATTATTTTCCACAAGAGTTATCATTAATTAAAATAAAATACACAAACAAAATTAAAAGACAAAATGACTAAAACCACACAATAATAACACAAACACTCTATTTCACTTAAATTTTTAAGTTCAAAAGCTCAATTAATAACTCTAAAATATAGAGTTATCAACGCTCCAGCACCTAACACTTCCTGTAATGTATACATAATATATATGAAATTGTTTCTGTATATATAAACACACCCAAATTTATGAAACTTTATAGACGCCCCTTTATATGTAAACTCTGTCCATAATTATATCTATCTATATATATATAGATATACACATATTCCATGTGTCTGTATGTAATGGTCAATGCCCCGTTATGTACTATTTAATAGGTATGTATTGGCAGGTTGCAGCAAGATTTTCAACGAAACTGCTCAATGGATCCATGTAGAGGTAAATAATTTTTACATATTGCTTCATTTTGGTATTACACTCCAGATGTTTGATGATTTTTCTAATTGAACAACTATTTGTTAATATGTGTAGCTAGGATTCTAATATGCTATCTTGAGAACTAAAGAAAGCATAAAGAGATGATAAATTGTGTAGCTGGGTTTATAGTTATATGATCTAAAATAGCATGAATAGGTATTTTTAATATAATAACTATAATCATAAAGATTTATATATGATAAACGAGTTTTAGACTTGTTTATCTATGTGTTTTTCAGGTAAAGTATTAGGTTTTTGTTTTGCTTTGTTCTATTTTACACTGGTTTTTGTATGTTTTCAGGTGTCAAAGGGCTTAGGTGACTTAGGTGTGGAAATATGGTGGAAAAATTGACAAAATGACAAAAATTGGTAGAAAATGGTGTTTCGGAGCACTTCCTGCGACCGCAGGAAGGGTGTCTTGCGGCCGCAACTCCAGAAGAGTTTTGCATTTCCAGGGCATTCCTGCGACTGCAGGAATGACATCCCGCGACCGCAGGATACATCTACAAATGAGAAAAACGCAGATTTTTAATTAAGGGTGTTTTGGTCCTTTCATGTTTAAAAAATCGCTAATCAGGTTTAAATTACGATTAAGGAGAGAAAAGGAGGCACTGTTTGCAGACCTAGACTGGAAGAGGAGGCTGAGGAGTGGATCTATCATTTAGAGTTTTTTTTTCTTCTCTTTTTATTTTTTAGTTTATGTTAATTTCAGGTTTATGAATTTCTTAGTGATGTTTATGAACTAAATTTTGTTTAGGTTTTCTAATTGACTCTCTTGAAACTCTAATATGATTTAATGCATTTATCTATTTCTTCTTCATCTGAAATCTATTCAATTTGTGTCTATTGTGTATGTAATTGACTGCGCACCTTTTACATATGATTTATGAATTTGAATCAAAATCGGAAAAGTGAGATTTGAATATGCTAAAATTGAATAGACATAGATTTCATTTTAGAACGAGAGTAACAAATTGGTTTATGTGATTTAGGGTTGTATTCATTGCTTCCTATTGTTTGAATTGACCATAGAAATATAGGGAATTCACATTAGGTCAAGTTTTCTATCTCTTAACTCGAATAGTTAACACTTTTGCATGCCTATCATTTCAGTGATAAGAGTTTCAGTAGTAATTGAATTAAAGAATAATAGAGTGGATAGTAGAGAAGATTAGGATTCCTAATTGTTTCATAGTGAATTTAATCCTTGTGTTCTTTTTATTATTTGATTTCTGCAATTTTCATTTATTCCTGTTTTCTTATTTTCAAATTTCACAAATCTAGTTTTCATTAGCCAAATAGAAACTAGAAATTAATTATTTGGTAATTGATAAATCAGTCTTTGTGGGACGATACTCGTTCTTTTCGAGATTTATTACAAATTGCGATTACATATACTTGTGTAGCTTTAATATTTGCAACACTATATGATCTAATGTTGTAATGTATTTGTATGTAGTTGTCTAGCGGATTAATTGGAGATAATATTATCAAAGAAAGTTAAGTATAGTTATTTTCTTCTAATTGTTTCTGTATAATCTTTCTAATTTCAGAAAATTGAGGATGGAACTTGAGAAGCTAGCTTGCAAGTTATGATTAAACGGGTTTCAAGTATGGTTCATAGTCTCTCTCTCTCTCTCTCTCTCTCTTTGTTTCTTCTTGGCTGGTTGTTTATTGAATACATTTTAGCGCCCCTACTCTTTAAAAGGTTCACTTTCATCAAAAATAATAATAGTAGGTTATTTTTTTAGCTTCAAATGTCCACTGATATTTTTATTTTCATGTCGTTTTCTAGAAAGAACTAAATCAATAATTTATTGGCAATAGGGATGGAGGAACTGTCATTTTTATTTAACAAGAGAAAGTAATATTCTGTTAGGAAACTAATTTACTATCATGAGATATTATATATTTTTTCTATTGTTTTGAAAGTATATATTTTTTAAATGGATTTGGTTCAGAATTAGCCTTATATTAGTACTAATTTGAATTGTTTTAGTGGGACACTCCAAATTCCAATGAATAATCATTCTAAAAGCCTTGATTTAATTTATGCATCACGTGTAGGACAAATCATGATGACTAATTATATATGTATATTACTTAAAAGGGGTTTGATCTAATTGCTATGTTTAATTGTGATCATGTTCTTCACTCAATTGTGAGTTTGTTAATTACATAATTTGTTTGGTTTGTCAAAGGATGATGTACTAATATGATGACTGAATTATTTGACATTTTTTATGAGGAAAATATGTGATTTGGGGGACCATTTGTGTTCTTTCAGGCACTCCCAGATTATGAAAGACATAAAATATATGGAGGTGAGTTTAGTGCACCTGTTCTAATTTTGACTTGGTTTTCTAGTACCATGATTCTTAGTCCCACTAAAGATCTCTGGGTCTAAATCTATTACTAATTTCTAGTACTTGAGTCAAGTAGTAGTTTTATATTCGAGTAAGTCTATCATCAATATAAATATTTTTTTTTTTTTCTAAACTCAGATCTACATGGTTTAATATTAAGACTTAGTAATTATTTATTCATATAAAAATAATAATTTATTTGGTTAGAGCAAATGAATCAATGTTTGAAAAAACAAAAATTGTTTGTATTTTTACATGAATAGAAACAATAGGGGTATAGTTATTACTGTGAGTTAGCTGATTTGTTTATGCTTTTGTAAGTAATATAAATGAAGATGCTTAATTGGGTATGGGCTTTGTCTCTTGCATGCCGACCTTGAATTTTTTTATACGAATGGGGTTAACGAGCTATTTAGTTATTTATTTATTTATTTTTATCTTTTTTTTAAAGGGACTTATTATCTTTTAAACTTCTCATTTATCATAAAATAAAAGGATTATTATTTTTGAATGATAATTGTATTACTTTAGTGGAGTTTGAATATCTTAGATATTCATCCGTAGTGAAGTAGGTTCTGGGAATTCTGTGTGCTGCGGTGATAACGGAAGATTGAGAACTTACATGTCTTAGTGAAGTAGGTTCTGAGAATTTTGTGTGCGGCGGTGATATATGGATGAAAACATGTGTGTTGTTTGATTTGTTTGACATATTGGTGTTGATTGTGATAGATGGCTAGGCTAGTAAATTAGGGGATATGCTGTCCGATTTTCTATAGATTTTTTTATACTTAGTTTTGTTATATTTTGTATGTTTATTTTATTTTATTTTCTTAATTTTAATTTTTTATTAAAACAAATAGGCGCAATATGGAAAAAGAATGGTAGTTAACTAAAAACAAAGTAACTAAATGTTAGTATTTCATAACCATCTCGGAACATAAGATTTATAATGTAGAATATTAATTTGAAATTAAATTGTTAACTATATTTTTATAAGGAATTGTTAAGAACTAAAGTTTAATTTTATGTCCAACACTAAAAAATTTCTATGACAAGTTCTTAACCGGTCATCATTGAGTATTTATTGGATAATGTTTTTGAAATGGTTATCTTTAAAATAAATTTCCAACACTTGTGTGATATATTGTAAAACTCACTTTTCAACCACCATATAATGCAATTTCTTTTTCTAACCATCACACCACTAAAGTTCCAGCCACCATTCGTCGATAAGGAATGGATCAAGGGATTTGGACTTAGAAAAGGACTACTTGTTATATGTCACTAACTCAAAGAATATACAACTACATAATATTAATCTAGTATAATTTTTGTATATGCTTTGAATTTATTACCACTAATATAATTTTAATTAAAGTTTTATTTCTTTGTTTTTTCAGTTCACATCTGACAAACCATATACTACTCAAGAAATTGACGAAGTTTGAGAAGAATGGACGATGTCATTTTTACAATTGGTTAGAGCAAAATGAATGATGTTATAATAGCTAGCTTATTACAATATATGTTGAGAAATTTAAATTTCTTTTAAAAAAATTTGGCGTTTTTTTAGTATTTTCTTTTCAAATTTCTTTTAATACATTTTGGACACTCAAAAGGATATATTTTTTTAAATCAAAATAAAAATTGTAACTGCATTTAAAAAAAAAATTACTTTTAAGGGCATACAAAGCGAGTCCTAAAATCTTAATTTAAAGACACTCAACAAGATCTTTTAGGACTCACAACGCGAGTCCTAAAAACTTTCATAAAGGCACTCAACTAGATTTTTTAGGACTAGCAACGCAAGTCCTAAAAAACCTCAGCTTTTAAGGCTCTCAAATAGAGGACTCGCGCCCCGCGAGTCCTAAAAAGCCTTTTTTGTAGTAGTGCGAGGCCCTCCCTATTCAACCAATAATGGAGATCATGGGACTTATTGTCATAACTCCCTCTCCCACTCGCTATTTTGGAAAAGTGTGTTTTTCACAAAATCAATATTTTTTAATTTAGTTGTAAAAATAAATTTAATTATTTTTACCAAATGATATTCTAATAATTGTTGGTTTTTATAGATCAAATCAGAGATTATACGCAACGAAACAACAATCAAAATTTTTAATTTAATCCCACGAGAATTCTAGATCTACTTATTCACATACATATATATATTGAATCAAAGAGATGAATAGAAAAATGACGTCAAGTCCTTCCTTGCTGCTATCTTTTTGTATGGCAAAATCATTGAGATCTCACACCAAGATCTTCCAAAATGGTCTCAACACACAAAGAACGAGTGTAGGCTCGTTATACAAAACAATAGGAAAAATCTATTTAACAGATGTTCTCAACACATGAGATCTGATAAAGTTTGGACCTAAATTTGTGAAGAACAGTGACCTATGCTTGTAGCACTATTCTATTTCTCTCAGGGAGATTTCACGATATATTTTCTATCTCTGAAAAGTTTGAAAAACTGATCTCCTATATTTAATATATCCAATATATATTAAAATAAATAATATTAGTTATTTTAAACAATTTGAAAAATAACTAATCAGTTCTCAGATTTTGTTTAAATAATAATATTTTAATCATATTAAAATATCTCATTATTTATTTAATATTTAAATATCTAGAATTGTTGAACCAAGATTCTTCTAGAATCTTCTTGTGTGTAGCACAGTGTCTGTGCACTGTGCTACATGCCCAACCCATGCTAGGGAGAGCATGTGATTTTCCCAATTTTAATCATTATTTAAATAGCAAAAATCCCAAAAATAAATTAATTCAAAATTAATTATATTTTTGTTAAATCAAATAATTAATTAATTCTCAATTAATTAATTACACATAATCATACAATAATTATGTTTAGTGCATAGAAAAATATTTTACTTATCAAATAAGTCATTTTGCCCATTTTTGTATTTATCTTTATCAGTGTTTGTTTGAGCCATTTCGGGGACTATGGACCTATAACATTAAGCTCCAATAAATTAAAACTAAATAAGTAAACTCTTTAATCATAATAGTTAATTTATTAATTCTGATATTTCTCCACTATAAATTCAGAATTGAACTCTTTATGTTATAGATATACTTTTACAAAAATCTTATTTTAAGTTGTCCATTGATATAACCGTCTTACAATAGTTCAACCCTTTATTAATTACTTCATAAATTAGAATGGAAGAATTAATATTTAACCTTTCTAATTTACTTCTTATTCCTTAAGTACCATTAATTCACTAGTGAATAATTAATCTATAATCTAATTATAGATTTGAGCTCAAAAGCATTCAGTTCCAGAATTAACCCTTAAGGGAACCAATATACGATCTGTTAGGAAAGATTAGATTCCGTATTGTTGATACATGTTCCCAGCCATCCATGATATTAAATCTCCATAACAAAACTCATTAGCCTCAATCTATGAAGAGACCTTAACGAATGAATAAAAATATTTAATAAACATAAACATGAGTTCATGAACACTCAGGATTTAGGTTGATCTATAAATTATCATCAGTTATGATATGAATTACAAATATTTATTATTAAATGGTTTTTGGATAAAGACTTTTATTCATATCGATCATTGTCATATATACTCATATTATATAAAGCACATTTACCGAGATGCCTTACCATATCAATAATCTGAATCTAAATCATTTATATCATCATGATACTCAGTAAACCGTACTTACAACCCTAATTAAAGAATTCCATAACTTCAATTTGTTGTTGAATATTTTTATTCATTCATGTGATCTTAATTCTCTCGTACTAATATAAGATCACATTCTCAATAATGAATATGGAATTTTTCTGATATTTACAAAAAAATATTCAAATAATAATTTAATAATCTAAATATAACAATAATAGACCATTGTATTTATTTATTCATTGAAATAATAATGTCTTTTACATGCTTTTATGACATACCCCTAACAATAATTACTAATCCAATTAAGCAAAACAAACAAAATGGTGCCCTTAATTCTAATTTTGCTTTAATTAAGAGAATATCATTTTTTATTTTAATAAAACATTTTTCATTAAAACAACATTAATTTTGATTTACCATCTTAACTAATGACTAAATTTATTATTATATTATTTATCATATATAAGCATATAACAAAATATAGGACATTCCTAATAGCATGTTTCTACACGAATGCAATGCATGCTAATTGCATACTATGTGGGTGTATGAATGTCATGCTATAATGCATGACAAAATATTAAACATTTTAATCACATTCAAACATTTATAATAAGTAAATAAAAGCAGGTATGGTAACTTTTGGGTATTTCTAGAAAAATTTCAACACTTGCAAAAATATACATGAAAAAGTAACCTAGACTAACTAAGGCTTGATAAAGAGCACTTTGATCTTCAACCTTGACATGTAGTCTTGTTGAGCCAATGCCACCCTTTTCCATATCCATTTTGAATTATAAATTTTTTAATTATTTTAAACAAACTTTTAAAATAATTAAACTTTGGGTTTTAACACCCAAAAGTTTCTAAGGCCCAATTTGAATTTGGGTAATTTAATTCAAAAATAAAATTAAATAATTTAATTTTAATATATTAAAATTCAAGATAATTTTAATTAAAACACTTTTAATTATAAAAGATAACAATTAAAGCATTTTTAATTAGGGAAAATAATCAACATTATATCAATTAAAGAAATTTTCAAATTAAAAGAATTTTAATTTAGTTTTTGGTTTTTTTAATTAAATGAACAATTAGAAGTAATTATGGTAACAAAACAATAGTGTTTGTTTGACACAAACCCTAGGTTGTACCAAGTAAGAGGCGGTGGCACGATGAGGCTCGGCTGGGCACAGGGGCGTAGTGTTAGGTAATGAGGCGCGCATGGCTAGGCGGGCACACCGGGGGAGGGGTGTGAGCTGGTGCACAGGGGTGGCACGTAGGGGTGCAAGCATGAGAGCAGGGGCGCAGTGGCTGACGCACACTGGCTGGGCAGCAGCTCGGGGCTCGGGCTCCAATAGAATTTTACCCAAAAAATTTTAACAAAAAATTACAAAATTCCTTTGCCCCAAAATGGCTTACATATTTCATCTAGAAATTTTAAGAACAATTCCTAAACCCAAAAGCACCATTATAAACAACCCTTAAGAATTTATCATCATAAAATAAACATCCATCCATTCAAACATATATCACATATAATATAAAAATGAATATAACCCCACATAACAATTAATAATATGCATAGATTAATGACCTACTCTGGTACCAATTGTTGGAAAATTATTCAGAGCACGCAACGAAATTGGCGTGGTGGGCCCATTTTAATTTTAGGAACAACAACTATCAAAATTTTCATTAA
Organism: Humulus lupulus; assembly: GCF_963169125.1. NCBI lineage: Eukaryota > Viridiplantae > Streptophyta > Magnoliopsida > Rosales > Cannabaceae > Humulus > Humulus lupulus. The sequence continues at coordinate 213,267,776 of NC_084793.1, forward strand.
TCATATAAATAATTTATATGACCAAGAAAACAATCCAGAAACATTAACATACAATATTATTAATCATGCAACAAATATATAAATATACAATATATTTATATATAACATATAAACACAAAAAAAAATTCAAGAACATGTACAATTACCCCTTGAAGCCTATCAAGTGACCTTGAGTCTTTTCGTATATTTTTCGATCTTCCTATCCAAAGCTTTAAGCACTCAAACTACGATCTTCTGGAGTGTTTTCTACACCTCAAGATGTGGGCACATAGAGAACATGGGTTTGTATTATTATTATTTTTTTTATAGGAATCACAAGTATTTCTCAAAACATGAGAACTTGGATTATGATATGAGACTGGCTAGAATAAAGAAGAAGAAAGAAAGAGTTTTTGTCTAACAAAAATTCTAAGAACATTTCTGAATTGCATCTGATATGTGTAGTGTATTGTGTTCTCTTCTTTTCTCTTTATTCTATATCATATATATAGAGATATTTATATTACCTTATTATTCCGAATAATAATAGTAATATTATAAAATATCATGATGATGATATGATTTGATTTAGGTAGATATCTAACTTACCAAATTTGAAAAACCACTTTCAAATTTTTAAATAATTAAATTAATAAAATAAAAACTACATTGATACAGTATCAATATATGTGGTACACGCATGGCACACTGTGTCATGTGTGACCCACTATTCCCTTTTTAGGAATTTTGCAATTTTCTTTTATTTCTTTATTTAATTAAAATCAATCTCCCACAAAATAAGGTATTTATCTTTTTAAGGAAAAAAGATGACAACCATATTTCAAAATTTAAATTTTAAATTCAAAATTCAAAATTCAAAATTCAAATTGATGATCAACATTATCATTATCTTTTAAAATTAAATAAATCAAAAACTATTTTTGACTTACCAATTTTATTTTCTCCCACTCAAATAAAATAATTAATTTATTCCTTTATATATATATATATATATATGAAATTCAAAATTTACACATTAAAATTAATAAATATATTTTTGAAAATTAATAATTAATTTCAAATTAATTATTCAACCTCAATTATCATATGATTGTATACTTGCCCCGAAGAATAAAATTCTTCTCAAATTCCCAAATTATAGTTATACCATTGTATCAACTCTTACCTTGATATGGTGTTGATAGAGTCACCCTAGGAACCTATGAAATTATAATATCAAGCTCCAATAAATATTACATTATTAATCAAAGCTCTTTGATTAAATAATCATATTTATTAATCTCGTGATTACTCCACTATAAATATGAGATTGAACTCTTAATAATTACAGACATATATTTACTGAGTACTTAATTGATATAATCATTACATACAATGTTAATTCTCTATTAATAGTTCAAATTAAAAGGTAATAAAATTACCATTTTACCCTTTTAGCTATATCTTGTTCCTAGAGTACCATTGACTTTACTAGTGAAGGTTGTGTCACAAAAAGTTTGTGACATGAGTGCTCATAACCTTTTCAGTTCCAAAAGCCAACCCAATATGAAACCATTATTCAATCTATAAGAAGGCATAGATTCCATATCTGTTAAACTACGTCCCTAGCCATTTATATCATTGAGTCCCCAAAACAATTATTCTTAGCCTGATCATTCTGACAAACCTTAACGCATGAATCAAAGGATCAAATGACATATATAGGAGTTCATAGCAACCTCAGGATTAAGATCATCATGTATATGATCATCGTTTGATGTGTTTGATTAATACTATGAAATGATGTTTAAACAATTATTAACAAATCACATTTGGTCCAGTCCTACATACTCTCAACATGCAAAGTACCTTTACTAAAGTGTCCTACTACACTAGTAACCCGGATCTAGGTCACATGTATTTATAATACTAGTGGACCATACTAGAAATAATTAATCTAAAGATTCCATAACATTATTTTAATGCGAACTATTTAAGTTCATTATCTCAATCTTGATCCTCTCATACCAATATGAGATTGAGACCACATAGATAAACTTTGGAATTTTATGATATTCACATAATACTATCTTATAATATTGGACATAGTCTATATATAATAATTCAATTCAATTATTTATTCCATTTAAAACATTTGTCAACTACAATTGCTTTAAGGGCACTATTCTCAACAGTAATGATACCTATACACAGATGCAGATTGTATTGCAAGTGTCGATCACGATCTACGTAAGCTCTCGTGTACTTGTTATAATGATTGTAGACGGAAGTGTCTAAGTTGGACCAACCAGGTCTAGATGGGCTAATCGAGCCTGTAACGAGTCTTAGATCAAATTATCGTTCGGTCCCTCAAGAACCAGATTCGATTATGATCTGATGATGGTGACTAGTCTTCGGACCAGTCTCTTTTTTGATCACATGGGTCGATAGGTTCCTCAAGAACCAGGATCGAACATGATCAAATGATTTGGTGACAAGGTCCATGACCAATCTCTCTTTTTGGATCGTATGGGTCGATAGGTTCCTCAAGAACCAAGATCAAACATAATCCATAATTGTGACAGGTCCTCAGACTAGTCTTTTTTGTTGATCGTATAGGTCGATAGGTTCCTCAAGAACCAGGATCGAACATGATCAAATGATTTGGTGACAAAGTCCTAGGACCTGTCTCTCTTTTGGATCGTATGGGTCAATAGACTCCTCAAGAACCAAGATCGAACATGATCCATTAATTTGGCGACAAGGTCCTAGGACCTGTCTCTCTTTTGGATCGTATGGGTCGATAGGCTCCTCAAGAACCAAGATCGAACATGATCCATTAATTTGGTGACAAGGTCCTAGGACCTGTCTCTCTTTTGGATCGTATGGGTCGATAGGCTCCTCAAGAACCAAGATCGAATATGATCAATTAATTTGGCGACAAGGTCCTAGGGCCTATCTCTCTTTTAGATCGTATGGGTCGATAGGCTCCTCAAGAAACAAGATTGAACATGATCCATTAATTTGGCGACAAGGTCCTAGGACAAGAATAAGTTTTGTTCTTTTCACAATGATTATGGGCACAACACAAACAAATGCAAACTGTTGAAGGATGAGATATAGTTTCTCCTCCGATCAGGAAAACTCTTAAGTTACTGAGTCAAGACCGAAACCCCAAGCAGGAATCCAGAATTCTGAAGGCAGAGGAGTCCACCACTAGAGCCAGCGGCCGTGGACTTCACATTGGATACCATATATGGGGGGGCCCACATAGCAGGAAACAGTAACAATGCTCGTGAGCGTTATGCAAGGACCCTAAGACATAAGGTAGGGGAGTCTTCCCAGAGCATGGCAGTCGAGGAGCGGTCTCCAAAAACTTTGAAGTATGAAAGTGAAACTCTCACTTTAACGGAGGATGACGTCAGGCACGTGAGGTACCCCCACAATGACCCTCTAGTCCTTACCATTCAAATCTCCAATGCTTGAAGAGATGCTTGGTGGATACGGGAAGCACAACAGATATCATCTACAAATCATCCCTCAAGAAGATGAAGCTCGCGGTCAAGGACCTGACACCATGTTCCAAAGTGATATATGGGTTCACGGGAGAATGCCTAGCACCATCAGGAACTATCAGAATACCGGTCACGGTGGGGGATGCCCCCAGGCACGAGACTGTGATGACAGAGTTCCTGGTGGTAGATTTCTCATTGGCTTACAATGTAGTGCTCAGGAGACCCCTTCTGATGGCATTACACGTAGCAGTGTATATCTGGCATCTATCTATGAAGTTCCCCACAAGCGCAGAGCAAGGATGTGTATAGGGTAACGAAAGGGAGGCACGAGAATGCTATAATGCGTCAGTGGTCAAGGCAAAGAAAGGACCAAGCGTAAACAACATGGTAATAATCTGCTGCGAAGGGAATGAAGGAACCAGTGAGGTTGTCAACATGGAAGTTGACGTTGAAAGAAACACTCTACTAGAGCCAGGGGCTCCTTTTAACGAAAATTTGTTATTATAGCAAGCTTCCCAAAGCGAGGGAAACAACATCGATCCTCGCTTTGGGGATGACGTCATGGGGGTAGGACCAATCAAAGATCTTGACAAAGTTCTACTAGATGAGGAGGACCTGACTAGAGTAATTAAAGTCGAGAAGGAGCTAAAGGTGGAAATTAAGGCACGGTTGGTAGAATTTTTGAAGAAGAACTAGGACGTCTTTGCCTGGTCACATAAGGACATGGTTGGAATTTCTCCATCCGTGATAAGCCATTTCCTCAATGTGGACAAGAACTACCCACCGGTGCAACAAAAGAGGAGACTGCTTGACAAAGACTGATCTTAATCCCTGAATGAGGAAGTCGAGCGGCTCAAGGAAAATGGTTTTATAAGGGAGGACTATTGCCCAGATTGGGTATCGAACCCCATGCTCGTCCTAAAGCCAAACAGGAAGTGGAGGACATGTGTGGACTTCACAGATCTGAACAAGGCCTGCCCCAAAGACTGTTTCCCACTACCCAGATTAGACCAAATGGTTGATGCAACTGCAAGACATGAAATACTCTCATTCATGGATGCATATTATAGGTATAATCAAATAAGTATGCACCCTCTAGACGAGGAACATACCAGCTTTCGGATAGACAAGGGATTGTACTATTATAAGGTGATGCCATTCGGCTTGAAGAACGCAGGAGCCACCTACAAGGTTTTAGTGAATGGCATGTTCCGAGACTTGATCGGAAAAAATATGGAGGTATATGTCGATGACATGTTGGCCAATTCCAAAGAAGCTGAAGGGCATGTTCAAGACTTGGAGGAATGCTTTGCAAAACTTAGAAAGTATAGCATGAAGTTAAACCCTCTCAAGTGCTCGTTTGGAGTTGCATCTTGTAAGTTTCTCAGATACATAGTCAATTCACGTTGAATCGAGGCTAACCCCGAGAAGATCAAAGCATCAAGCAACATGAAGTCACATACCACAATCAAAGAAGTGCAAAGCTTAACAGGGAGAGTAGCTTCCCTCAATAGGTTCATATCAAAGTCTACGAACAAGTGTGTCCCTTTCTTTAACTTACTAAGGGGCAGTAAGAAGATCCAATGGACCAAGGAATATGAGGAAGCCTTCCAAGCCTTGAAGGAGCATCTCGCTCAACCTCCCGTCCTAGCGAAGCCAATATATGGTGAAGTACTATTCATCTATTTGGCAATCACTGAGCACACAATCAGCGCTGCTTTGGTAAAAGAAGAGAACAGGGTACAACACCATGTGTACTATATCAGTAAAAGGCTAGTAGGTGCGGAGTCTAGGTATCCCCCTCTTGAAAAGCTAGCCTATTGTTTAGTAATCGCCTCTCAAAATCTACGTCCATACTTCCAAGCTCACTCGATCCAAGTACTGTCCGATCAACCACTGTGACAAGTTCTTCAGAAACCAGAGGCCTTGGGACGATTACTCAAATGGGAAGTGGAACTAGGACAGTTTGATATCACTTATCATTCGAGGATGGCGATAAAAGGACAAGCATTGGTAGACTTCTTAATCGAAGGCACCAACCTTGAAGACCCTTCCTACCAATCGGAGAATGGAGATACCGAGAAGGAAGGAGACACTCTCGTATGGAAGCTGTATGTTGGCGAAGCATCCAATGAACACAACTTAGGCGTAGGAATTATACTGATCACCCCAGAGAATCATCAAATTCATTGCGCTCTCAGATTTGGATCCAACGATTCAAACAACAAGGCTAAGTACGAGGCATTATTAGCAGGATTACGCTTATCTCGGGATGTACATGCACAGTCCCTAGATATATTAAGCGATTCCCAGCTAGTGGTGTACCAGGTACTGGGGAAGTATCAAGACAAGGGACTTAGGATTGTGCAGTACCTGAACAAGTTGAAGGATTTGTTAACAGTTTAAGAGATACTCGATTATACAAGTCTCGAGGAAGCAGAATGCCAATGTTGATGCCTTAGCCAAGCTTGCCAGTGCCAAAGATGCAGACACCCTGAATGTCGTTCCCGTCTTTTGTACGAGGTATGGAATCACAAAGATTTTTTCCTCGGTAGCACACCCCCAAGCTAATGGTCAAGTAGAAGCAGTGAACAAGACTATCAAAGGTACTTTGAAGAAACGCCTTGAACAAGCCAAAGGAGCCTGGTCAGAATTACTTCCGGAGGTCTTATGGTCACAAACGACGGCACGAACGATGACAAGCCATACACCATTATCTTTGGCATTGGGTATGAAGCCATGTTGCCAGTTGAACTCACTCCCCCATTGTTTATCCCTCAAAAATCTAGGGATGGCGTGGCAAATTAGAAAGCAGCACGTGACATCACAATTCGTGAAAAAATGACAAAGTATTGAAAAAAGACCGGCGAACAAAGATGGATAGGTCCAGAACCTATAGGAAGTCAACCAGGCCTAAACCCCCTAGGGGTGGTTGGTCTGGCATTGGCCCCCTAGGGGTGGTCGGCCCACCCTATCCTTCATAGGGTGGTCGGCCTACACTCCCAAAGACACTTCACTGGGTAAAACTCACACTCATTCAAACTGAGATCAACAAGCCTGGCACCCAGAAGATCAACAGGCCTAGTACCCAAAAGATCACAGGCCTAGCACCCAGAAGACCAATTGGCCTAGCACCCAAGCTCTAAAAGGTCATCGAGCCTAGCACCTAACTCTCATAGACCAATCAAGACTTAGAATTTTCTTGAAGGTCTCAATCGTGCACTATCGGCCACGATGCAGAGAAGACAATGGGAAGACCCACGATCTCATAATCATGGGAAGGTGGACACGTATCTCCACTCCTAATGATCGTGTACCAAGCCATGATCCCATTCTTACTGATCATGTAACAACCCCTGGGTACTATAAATAAAGGACCCAGGGCTTTGTTTCAAGGGATCTCTTTTTCTGGACTTTTGGATCGATCTTTTGGACGAACTTGTGAGAAGTGAAATCCGAGTTTATCTGTGTAATTTTCTATCGAGCGATTCAATACAAAAGACTAAGTGGATTAGGTTATTACTGTTCAAAAGAACAGGGCTGAACCACTATAAATTCTTGTGTGTTTTGTTTAGATATTTGTACTATGTCGTATATTATATTCATTTTGTTCAAAAGGTATCATATACTGTACATACAACTGTTGGAAAATTTCACAGGTCAACATTTTAGTGCTTTCATTGAGAATATGAAATCAAGAAACACACTATCATCAGTTTTAAGATGCCTCCAAAATCCAGTCAGACAAAGAAGACGGCTCCCAGGGATTCCACCACTCAGGATCCCATCGATCCTGTTAACGAACCTCAGGTGGAGGTTGGAGATCAACCTGATGTGGAAGATCCACATGACACTCACCAAGAGGAGATGGCACAATTTCTGGTGAGGCAAGAGGCCTTTGCTGCAGAAATTGCCCTCCAGAGGGTGATTATGGAATGACAACGATGGGAGATAGATGAGCAAGTCCAAAGGATAATCCAGAGGGAGTAGGAAGTTGACTGGAAGCATCAGGAGGCTGCTGTAGCCTTAGAGGCGGCTACCCGGTTAGCCCGAGCTAACGTTGAAGCTGCTGCTCAGGCGGAAATGGAGGCTCAGACCAAAGCAGCAAGGATGCGAGACAACAGCAACAGGGAGTCCCAGGGGAGCATTCGAACCCCAAGGACGCTCTTAGAGATACTTTCCCAAAGAAAGGGTGAAGAGGCAAAGTCCAAGACTGCCTCCTCAATGACTAAGAAGAATAACACTTCATATCGAAGTAAGAGTGTTACCAACCCGAAGGCCCCCTCATAGGGGGACAAGCGAAACAACGCATGAGATGAGGGTCAAACATATGAGAGGCGTGACAAGAATGGAAATGGTCGCTCAAAGTCTCAAAGTCATGTAGGAGGAGAGGCTCAGGGGCAGGGTTGCACCGACAAGGGCAAGGCGGACCTACCACCCCTACACCCTTAGTTTCGCAAGGGAAAGGAACCTATGAACAACACCAATATTGTGTTCGATAGGCTCGGGAAAGATGCACAACCTCATGATCTGAGGGAGGTCATCAATAGGAGGACCAACGCTCAGGAGGGGGTACCAGGGACGTCTACCCCACCTGGAGCAGCGATCCCACTAGCAGTGCAGGCTCAAATAGATGCACTCGTCATGGCTGTTCAGGGTTTGATAAAGAAACCTTCTGATATCGAGCTGGCTCATAGAAGTGGGCGTCCCTTTAGTGCCAAGATCCAAGTTGCTCAACCACCATCGAAATAAAAGACCCCGAAACTTCCAACATACACTAGGAAGGAGGACCCAATGTTGCACATTGGAAATTTTGAGGATCAGATGGAGTTACTTGGTGTGGAGCATGATTATAGGTGCAAAGTATTCCCTACCACTCTCTCTGACTCGGGTCAGGAATGGTATTGGAAATTCAAACCTAGATCCATCACTTCCTGGGAGCAGTTCAGGAAGGAATTTTGCAAGGTCTTCAAGGCCGAATGGATTCAACCAGTTTATGCCAACTAGCTAGCTGACATCAAGCAAGGGAAGGATGAACCCCTGAAGGACCACATCCAAAGATTCATGAGAGAGGAGAACCGAGCATCCACAATAGGAGATGAAGGGAAGTTCGCTGCCATCTCGGCAAAAATAATTTATCATAGTCCCTTGTGGGATATCATACACATGAACCCCATCAACACCTTGCAGGAGTTCCTGGACTGAGCGGACAAATACATGAAGCTAGATGTCGCTATCATGAAGGAAGAAAAAGGCATAAACCATTCGACCACTATCAAGGCAAGCAAGAACGGTACAAACCCTCAAGGAAGCAATGGTGGCAACGATAAAAAGAGGAGTACCTCAGGGGCCGAGCAGGGTGGAGAGAAGAAAGCTAAGTCAGCACCAGCTGACAAACAGACTAAGCATCAGCCCTACCAGCCCAGGTTCACCAATTATGCCATCTTGACTACATCCAGGATTGAGATTTACTTGGCAACATACCAGGAGGTACCATACCAAAAGCCACCACCCTTGCGTTCATAAGAACAGGGCTGAACCACTATAAATTCATGTGTGTTTTGTTTAGATATTTGTACTCTGTCGTATATTATATTCATTCCATTCAAAAGTTGTCGTATACTGTACATACGACCGTTGGCCGATTTCACAAGTCAACAATAGGCTAAAGAGAAATGTTTATCTTTTGTGAAAAAATATGATTTTCTTTTAGTGATGCTTCTTGTAAAAATTTATATTCCTATTTTCTATCATATAGAATGTATAGGTATTATTATCATAATAATAATCAAATAAAATGGATCATCTTAATAATAATAAAATAAATGATAATTAAAGACAAAGTCTTACATTCCATTTTAAAACCTTTTTCAAAATATTTAATTAATTAAATGAAAAAAATCCATAATTGATCATTAACAGTAGTGGTACACGCACAGGACAGTCCAGGAAACCTTATGTGTGTAACACCTACCTAAAAATAGGGGGATTTGATTTTTCATGCATATTTATTTTAATTAATTAATAATTAAAACTTCAAACAAGGTATCATCTTTTTAAGGAAAAGATAACAACATAAATTTCAAAATTCAAAATTTGAATGTTCATTATCATCTTATTATTAATTAAATAAATATAATATTCAAAACCAATTTTGACTATCCATATTTAACCTTTCTTACTTAAATAAAATAATTGATTAAAATCAATTTCTCTTATTTCTACACAATTTCAAAAATTACATTGATGCAATAATAAATTGTGCAACTTCAATTATCACATAATTATATATTTATCCCGAAAAATAAATATTCTCTCAAATAGCTCATTCACAGTTTGACCCTTGTATCAACTCTTACCTTGAATAATGTTGATAGAGCCGCCCCAGGGACTTATGGACAAATAATTCCAAGCTCCAATAAATAATAGATTATTAACGAAAAGTCTTTGATTCAATAATCGTATTTATTAATCTCATGATATTCCACTATAAATATGAGATTGCACTCTTGTGAATTAAAGACATATATTTACTGAGTACTTTATTGTAACCATAAAGTGTCAATTGATATAATCATTACATACAAATTAATCATCTATTAATGATTCATAATTAAGAGGGAATAAAATTATCGTTTTACCTTTTTAATGATATCTTATTTCCTAGTGTACTATTGACTTTACTACTGAAGGTTAATTCATAATCTGATTATGAATTTGACGTCAATAATATCTTCAGTTCCAAAAGCCAACCCAAAAAGGAACCATCATTCAATCTATAAGAAGGTATAGATTTCATATCTGTTAAGCTATGTCCCTAGCCATATACATCATTGAGTCCCCAAAACAATAATTCTTAGCATGATCATTCTGAAAAATTGTATCGCATGAATCAAAGGATCAAATGACATATATAGGAGTTCATAGTAATTTCAAGATTAAGATCAGTTTGTATATGATCATCAATTGATGTATTTTATAATACTACAAAACAATATTTAAACAAGTATTATCAAATCACATCTGGTTTAGTTCTACATACTCTCAGTATGCAAAGTACCTCCACTAAAGTGTCCTACTACACTAGTAACCCGGATCTAAGTCAGATGTATTCATAATACTAGTGGATCGTACTAGCAGTAATTAATCTAAAGATTCCATAACTTTATTTTACTACGAACTATTTAAGTCCATTATCTCAATCTCGATCCTCTCATACCAATATAAGATTGAGACCACATAGATGAACTTGAGAATTTTTTTATATGTACTTAATATTATTAACAATAATATAGTACGTAAGCTACATATACACAATAATTCAATTCATTTATTCATTTCATTAAAACCATTGTCAACTACAGTTGCTTTAAGGGAACAATTTCCAATAATCTCCCACTTGCCCTAAAGCAAATGAGGCATTTCTCTCAACCCCATGCTTCTTACATAACCCTGAAAATATTTAATAGATATAGTCTTTGTGAACAGATCTGCAAGATTATCTTCAGAGGAAATCTTCAAGATAGTAACATCTTGTCGGTTGACTATCTATCGAATCAAGTGATATTTCCTCTCAATGTGTTTTCCCCTTTTGTGACTTATGGGTTCCTTTGAATTAGCTATTGCCCCACTATTATCACAGTACATAACAAGTGGCTTATCCATGCTTGGAACAATTTTCATATCATTATAGAACTTCCTGAGACACACAGCCTCTTTACCTGCTTCACAAGCTGCTATGTATTCGGCTTCCATGGAGGAATCTGCAATACTGGATTGTTTAAAACTTGTCCAAACTACAACACCTCCTCCAAGTGTGAAAATTGATTCCGATGTTGACTTTTGACTATCTTTGTTTGATTGAAAATCATAATCAGTATATCCAATGGGGTTTAGGTCTCCACCTGAATAGACAAGCATGTAATCTCTAATATGCCTGAGATACTTGAGAGTATTCTTTACTATTGTCCAATGACTCAATCCAGGATTGGATTGATAACAGCTGACTATCCCTACTACATAACATATGTCAGGCCTAGTGCACAACATTGCATACATTAGGCTGCCTACCACAGAGGCATGGGGATACTGTCTCATGTCCTCTTTCTGAGGTGTTTGTGGACATTGTTCTTTAGACAATTTAACCCCTGACCGCGTAGGCATAGTGCCTTTCTTGGAGTCTTGCATGCCAAAGCGTTGTAACACTTTATCAATATAAGTTGCTTGAGACAGTGCCAAAATTTTGTTCTTTCAATCTCTACAGATCTGAATTCCCATAGCATATTTGGCTTCTCCCAAATCCTTCATTTGGAATTGCTCAACTAACCATTTCTTTACTTTTGATAATGTTTCTATGTCATTCCCACTGAGTAGAATATCATCAACGTAAAGAACAAGGAATACCACAATCTTATCTTTGATTTGTTTGTAAACACAAGGTTCATCAACATTTTGATTGTTTCATCAAATCTAAGATTCCAAGATCTTGAAGCTTGTTTGAGTCCATAAATAGACTTAAGAAGCTTGCAAACCTTTTGCTCCTGACCTTTAATTTCGAACCTTAATGGTTGAGACATGTAAATGGTTTCGTCAAGATAGCCATTCAGAAAAGTTGTTTTAACGTCCATTTGCCAAATCTCATATTCCATGCAAGCAGCTATGGATAAGAGTATGCAGATAGATTTAAGCATGGCCAAAGGTGAAAAAGTTTCTTCATAATCAACTCATTCTTTATGTGTGTAACCTTTTGCTACTAGCCTTCCTTTGAAAGTCTCTACTTTCCCATCTGCTCCTCTCCTCTTCTTGAATATTCATTTGCAACCAATAGGTTTAACATTTTCAGGTGGATCTTCAAGAGTCCAGACAGAATTTGAATAAATCGATTCCATTTCAAGGTCCATGGCCTTTAGCCATTTTTCTTTGTCAGAATCTTCCATTGCATCTCTATATGTCAATGGATCATCTTTGTTTGTGTCAGACACAAGCATATGAACTTCATGTTCATAGCAAACTGGTTGTTTACCAACCCTCCCACTAAGACGAAGCTCTCCATTGTTCTGACTAGAACTAGCGATATCCTCTGGCCGTTTTTCATATGCCACTGCTGGTGATTGGTCTTGTTTATTTGAGACTATTTCCTCAAGTACGACTTTACTTTGAGGTTTGTGGTTATTTCTATAGTCATGCTCCAGAAAAGTAGCATTTGTAGATACAAACGTTTTGTTGTCTTTAGGTCTATAAAATACACCACCTTTTGTTTCTTTGGAATATCCTACAAACATGCATACGTCAGTGTGTGATTCCAACTTCCAAGTCTTTCCTTTAAGCATGTGTGCAGAACAACCCCATATAAGGAAATGGCATAACTAGGTTTAGTACCATTCCATAATTCTAATGGTGTTTTCTGAATAGACTTAGATGGAACAACATTGAGTATGTATAGAGTACATTTTATTGCATAACCCCATAATGACAAAATCAATGATGAGAAACTAGTCATCGATCTAACCATATCCAATAAGGTTCTGTTCTATCTTTCTGAAACACCATTTTGTTGAGGCGTTCCTGGTGCAGTGAGTTGGAATTGATTACCATGCTCACACAAATGGTCCTCAAATTCATAATCTAAGTACTCTCCACCTCGATCTAATCGAAGAACTTTTAGTTATTTACCTAATTGCTTTTCAGATTCTGCTCGGAATTCTTCAAACTTACCAAAAGTTTCAAATTTCCTTTGCATTAAGTATAGGTAACCATATCTTGAATAATCATCAATGAAAGTGATGAAATATTCATAACCTCCTCTGGCTTGGACATTTAATGGACCACAAACGTCCGTATGTACAAGTTGAAGTGGTTTCGTGGCTCTTGAACCTTTAGCAGAGAAAGGTCTCTTGGTCATTTTGCCTTCTAGGCAGGATTCACAGACAGTGAGAGAACCAATAGATAGTTCTCTTAAAGGACCATCCTTTGTTAGTCTATTAATTCTGTCTAGACCAATATGCCCCAGTCTCAAATGCCACAGATATGTTTCACTATCGGAGTCTGTCTTTTGTCTTTTAATAGATTTGGAATTTACAGTTTTAAATAATTCAGAATTATATACATGCTCAACATTGGACTCTAACTTGTAAAGTTCACCTTCAGACTTTGCAGAACAAATGTCAAAACCATATTTCAAAATAACAATCAAATTATTATTGAAAGAAATATTAAAACCTTGTTCATGCAATTTTGATAAGGAAATCAAATTTCTAGAAAATCCAGGAATAAAGTAAACATTGCCCAACACATTAAATTTATTATTATAAAAAACTAGGCAAGCTTTTCCAACTACTGCTACCGAGATCCCCTATCCACTTCCAACTTTCATGGTCACCTCTCCATGAGCTATCTTCCTTGAAGTACTATGACTCTACAAACAAAGACAAACATCATTAGTGGCACCAGAATCAACTATCCAAGATGAAAAATCATGTTCCACTAAACAAGATTCTAAAACAAGTAAATCAAATTTACCCTTCTTTTTGTCTTTCAGTTCAGCTAGGTACTTAGGATAATTCCCTTTTCAATGACCATCAACTCCACAATGAAAGCATGATCACTTCGGTGCCTTCTTTTTGAAGTTCTTTACAGAATTATCCTTCTTGGAAGACTTGTTAGTCTTCTTTGATTGTTTGTCCTTTTTCTTGTCCATTCCTTGGCCACCCTTCCTTTTCTTCGAATTACCATTTGAAGTGGAAGGCTTTTTTTTAAGCAACATTTACCTCCTCAACCTTAGTGGAATTTTTGTTTAGAGACTCAAAAGTTTGTAACTCATTTAACAGTTGGGTCATGTTGTACTCCAACTTGTTCATAACAAAGTTGGTAGTAAATGCCACAAAAGATGGTATGAGAGATTCAAGTATCACACTTACTTGAGTTCTCTCATCAATTGTTGCACCATGGATTTCTGCATCGTGCAATATGTTGATCATGTCTAGGACATGTTCTCTGACAAAAATATTTTTCTTCATTTTCATATTCATGAAGCTTCTAGTAGCATCATGTCTACACTTATCAAACTGCTGGCCAAACATGCCTTGTAGAGATTCCGAAATCTCATAAGTTGTTTCAATAGTTTCAAACTTCTTTCTGAGTATATCGCTCATACTAGCAAGCATATAGCATTTGGCCTTATTGTTTGATAAGATCCAATTGTCATACTTTTCTATAGCAGTTTTGGCAGCTGTGAGAGCAAGAACCTCAGGACATTCCTCATTCAGGATAAACATGTGGTTTTCACATATCAAAACAATGTACATGTTCGATTTTTATTTCATGTAGTTATCACCAGTCGATTTACAACAGGGTTGGGATTGGACATATTGTTGAAAAATAAATAAATAAAATATAATGAATTAATGCATATAATAAATATCAGTTTATATTTGGAATAGTAAACATGATGCATGAATGCAACATATAAAATAACACAAAAAAATAGCTACCAATCCACGATAGATTAATTTGAAAATTAATGGACTAGCCTTAGTGTAGATCAGACTAATTACAAATTAACCTTGAGACAAGATCTCAACTGCATAAGTTAAAACTTAAAACTCATTTTTCTCTTTTGACTTGTGAATTACCATTAGTTTGGTCAAGATGTACTAGTCATGCTCGAAAGCCTAGATACATCTTCGGAGTGTAACCCATTATTTTTCGATTAATGACTTAATTCAAGAGTGTGTCTTAGGGTCAATCAAACTTGAAATACATCACTGATCTTATTCTAACAAGAGAATTCAACCTTGAGATAAAATAAACATATTCGGAAGTCTTTCCTTATGGAGGCCGCAAACGGAGGCGATACGAGGCCCTTCCTATGCCTCTCGGTGTTCAACTAATAATGGACACCATGAGACTTATTGTCATAATTCCCTCTCCCACTCACTATTTTAAAAGAATGTGTTTTTTCTCAAAATCAATATTTTTCAATTTAATTGTAAAAATAATTAAATTAATTTGACCAAATGATATCATAATAAAATACTAATCCAATTATGCAAAATAAATAATCATGTCCTAGATTAATTTTATTTTGCTTTATAAGTAGAATACCATTTAATTTAATAATATAATTTTATTAAATAAGAAAATAAACAACTTTTATATTCTATTTACCATCTTAACTAATTAAGACTAAATTAACTATATGAGTTATCAAATAAAAACATATATTCAATCCTAAGCATGTTTCTAAAAAAAATGCATGCTTAATATGTACTATGTGGGTAATATGTATGGCATGTTATAATGCATGATAAAGCATTAAACAATTTAATCATGTTCAAGCAAATAAATAAATGCGGGTTAGGTGCTTTGGGTATTTCTAGAAAATTACAACACTTGCAAAAAAATACACAAAAAATAATTAAACTAACTAAGGCCTAATGAATAACAACCTCTTTGATCTTTGGACCTTCTATTTTAGTCTTTGGGTCATTACCATTTTAATTATTTATTATGAATTAAATAACCTTTTAATTATTTTAAACATTTTTAAAATATTCAAACTTTGGATTTTAATACTCAACAAGTTATTGAGGCCCAATTGGAATTTGGACTCACCATAATTAATTCAAAAAACATAATTAAAACACTTTTAATTATATTGGGCTCAAAATGGCCCAAAAGGATAATTACACATCCATTAGGGTTTGCATGACACAAACCCTAATGGGTGTGTCATGGTGGGCAGCGGCAAGGGAGGTCGACGGTGGAGGAGGGCACGGTTGGCCATGGGTGGTGGCTGGCACACACGGGTGGTGGTTGTCGCACATGGGCTAGGGCAGAAGAGTGCACACAGGCGGTGGCTGCAAGGGTGTGCACGATGTGGGCGTGGTCAAGGGTAGTGGCTCGGGCCTCAGAATTCGTGCTCGGGGCTTGGGCCTTAACATAATCTTAGCCATAAATTTTAAAAATAAATTACAAAATTCCTATGCCCCAAAATGGCTTACAATTTTTGTATATCTAGAAAATTTAAGAACTTTTCCAAACCTAAAAGCACCATGAAAACCAACCCTTAAGAACATCAACAATTCATACATAAACATCCATTCATTCATATATTACACATAATATAAAAAATACATATGATACCCACATAGTAATTAACATGTGCAGGGATTAAAGATGGATCTGGTACCAATTGTTAGGAACAGTTCCTAGTGCGCAACGGAAATTACGTTAATTGTAGTATTGTATACAACAAAAAATTTCATATAAACAACTTTATATGAGGATCCTTTAATATCCAATATGTTAATCAACAAAAATATGTATACGTAAAAATTAATACGAAATGATTTACCTCTTGTAGCCTATCAAGAATCCTTGAATCTTTTCGTATATAATTCGATCTTCCTATCCTTTCTTGAGTACTCACACCAAGATCTTCCAAGTCGTTCTCCACACCTCATGTGAGTGGACACTTAGAGAACAATAATTAAATTTGTGAATCAAAAGTATTCTCATCACATGAGACTCTTGATTATAGGCTAGAGAGAAAAGTTTATCTTTTGTGAGAAAATATATAATTTTCTTTTACTGATGCTTCTTGTAAAAGCTTATGTTCCTATTTTTTGTCATAAAGAATATATAGGTATTATTATCATAATAATAATAATCAACTAAAATTGATCATCTTAATAATAAAAAAATAAATGATAATTAAAGACAAAGTCTTACATTCCATTTTAAAATCATTTTCAAAATGTTTAATTAACTAATTAAATAAATGAAAAAAGCCAATAATTGTTCATTATCAGAGTGGTACACGCATAGGGTAGTCCAGGAGACCCTATGCGTGTAACACCTCCCCAAAATAAAGGGATTTGATTTTTCATGCATATTTATTTTAATTAATTACTAATTAGAAATTCAAACAAGGTATCATCTTTTTAAGGAAAAGATAACTTAAATTTCAAATTTTGATTTTTCATTATCATCTTATTATTAATTAAATAAAAATAATAATCAAAACCAATTTTGACTATCCATATTTATCCTTTCTCACTTAAATAAAATAATTGATTAAAATCAATTTCTTTTATTTCTATGCAATTTCAAAAATTGCATTGATACAATAATAAATTGTGCAACTTCAATTATCACATAATTGTATATTTATCCCGAAAAATAAATATTCTCTCAAATAACCCATTCACAGCTTGACCCTTGTATCAACTCTTACCTTGAATAGTGTTGATAGAGCCGCCCCGGGGACCTATAGACCAATAATTTCAAGCTCCAATAAATAATAGATTATTAACCAAAACTATTTGATTCAATAATCATATTTATTAATCTTATGATTATTTCACAATAAATATGAGATTGCACCCTTGAGAATTAAAGACATATATTTACTGAGTACTTTATTGTAACCATAAAGTGTCCATTGATATAATCATGACATACAAATTAATCCTCTATTGATGATTCATAATTAAGGGGGAATAAAATTACCGTTGTACCCTTTTAATGATATCTTATTTCCTAGTGTACCATTTACTTTACTAGTGAAGGTTAATTCATAATCTGATTATGAATTTGACGTCAATAATATTTTCAATTCCAAAAGCCAACCCAATAAGGACCCATCATTCAATCTATAAGAAGGTATAAATTTCATATCTGTTAAGTTATGTCCCTAGCCATATACATCAATGAGTCCCCAAAACAATAATTCTTAGCATGATCATTCTGACAAACTGTAACGCATGAATCAAAGGATCAAATGACATATATAGGAGTTCATAGTAACTTCAGGATTAAGATCAGTTTGTATATGATCATCAGTTGATGTATTTTATAATACTACGAAACAGTATTTAAACAAGTATTATCAAATCACATCTGGTCCAGTTCTACATACTCTCAGTATGCAAAGTACCACAACTAAAGTGTCCTACTACACTAGTAACCCGAATCTAAGTCAGATATATTCATAATACTAATGGACCGTACTAGCAGTAATTAATCTAAAGATTCCACAACTTTATTTTACTACGAACTATTTAAGTCCATTATCTCAATCTCGACCCTCTCATACCAATATACGATTGAGACCTTATAGATGAGCTTGAGAATTTTATGATATTTACTTAATATTATTAACAATAATATAGTACATAAGCTACATATACACAATAATTAAATTCATTTATTCATTTAATTAAAACCATTGTCAACAACAATTGCTTTAAGAGCACAATTCCCAACAATATACCCCCATATGCGAACATGGCATAAACTAGTTTTTGTTTTATTTCACAACTCTAAAGGTGTCTTTTCATTGACTTGAATGACACTACATTCAAAATATATACCGCTCTTTGAAGCATTTCCACAAAAAGTGAGTGGTAGGAATCAGTAGCTTAACAATGACCTAACCATATCTAATAAGGTTTTATTTCTCCTCTCTGCAACACCATTCTGCATTGGTGTTCTAGTTGTTGTGAGCTGGGATAGAATTTCGTTCTCTAGTAGATGATTCTTGAACTCAATTCAAGATATCCACCTCCTCGATCTGATCAAAGTGTTATAAGTGATTTCCCTAACAGCTTTTCAGCTTCTGTTTGGAATTCTTTGGAGTTTTTAAAAGTTTTAGATTTCCTTTGCGTCAGGTATAAATATACGTATCTTGAATAATCTTCAATAAAGATGACAAATTTTCAAAACCTCCTCTTGCATGTACAATGAAAGGACTACAAATGTCACTTTGTACTAGGTGAAATTGTTATTTGGCTATTTGGTCCCTTGAAAAGAGAGGTCTCTTAGTTATTTATCGTTCTAAATAGGATATAAAAATCGGAAGAGTGTTAACTTTTGGCACTCTTAAAGTTCTATCATTTACTAACTAGTTTATCTTATCAAGATTGATATGTACTAACCTAAGACACCAAATATATGTATCATCACTTTGAGAAATTTTTATCTCATTTTAATCAAGCATTAGTTTCTTAAATAATTCCAAATTACTCATCGATTGTTCATTAGGTATTCAGAGACACAATCTATTAGATTGTTTTACATGACAATTTATTGATACCATTCTCTTAAATAATAATCTTATTATTAATAAAATAAACATAAAAATTGTGTCCAATCTATAAAAATATAGAAATCAATTTCTATATGATTTAAAAATAATTATTGTTCAAAAAATAGATCTATTTTAAAATTAAACAGATTGCTCCCATTACCTTTACATAAACAATGACATCACTGTCAACTCTCATAGTCACATTGCCTTCAGAAAACTTCTTTAAAAAGTTAAGTTTCCATAAAGAATAATAAGCATGATTAGTGGCTCCCGGATCAACTATCCAAGATGACAAAACATCTCCCACTAAAAGGCTTTAAAGTAAGTAAATCAAATTTACTTTTTGTTTCTTTTGCAAGATTGGAGATTGAATAAAAATTATTGGCTTTACTTCGCCATTTATCTCCAACATAGCATGTATAGATTCACATATCATATATGCAATTCTTATTTCAATGTTTCTTCATAAGGAACATTATCCATGATAAAAAGTAGGCAATAAAGAGCCTTTTCATCAAATCGTATCCAATTAAGGTACTTCTCTTTTGTTCTTTAGTTGCTGTGGTAGCTGGCACTTGAGGACATTCCTCTTTCATGACAAACTTATGATTTTTCACATTAATATAATATTAACATTAAATTATCACCATTTTAATTTGTGCTCATTGAGTAAAGGAACAATAATAAATAGGTTATTGATTGAAGATTTTGACTGCTACAATAATAAACTAAATATCTTTAATATAATCAAATATAAATGTTGAGTTTCTGAATAGTAAATGTGATGCATGAATGCAAAAATTTCAAAATAACACATAAAAATAACTATTACTAAACTACGATAAATTAATTTGACAATTAATGGACCAGCCTTAGGGTAGGTCAGACTAATTTCAAATTAATTTTGAGACAATCTCAAATTCATAAGTGGAAACTTAAAATCAACTATTTTCGCTTTTGACATACGGACAACCGTTAATTTGGCCAAGATGAACTAGTCCGCCCGAAAGCCTAATTTCATCTTTCTAAGTGTAACCCATTATTTTAGATCAATGACTTAACTCATGAGTGTGCCTTAAGATCAGTCAAACTTGAAATACATCTTTAAATACTATTCTTTAATTAATAAGAAGTTAACCTTAAAAATAACATAGTCAGAAACCTTCTTTAGGGGGACGCAAACAAAGGCGCCTCGAGACCCATTCCATGTCACTTTGGTGTCAACTAATAATGGAGACCATATGAGTTATTTTCATATCTCCTTCTCTCACTCACTATGATGGAATATGTGTTTTTCAAAACATCCTATGTTTTTTAATTATGATAAAATTAATTAAAATTATTCTAATTAATTTTATATAGCTAAATGGCTTTAATTACCAATCATATCGGGCCAATGTTCATTAAACATTTTAAATCAATTTTTAAATTGATCATAAAACTATTAGGTGAACCTAGATTATAATTAACGCCTTTTACATTGTTAATAAATCACATTTATTAATTTTGGTTTATGGGTCTAACATAAAGCAAATGCTCATCAGGTGTGATTTACCAAGTTTAACTATTAAACTTAATTAATTATGTGTTTCTTTTTAATCACATTAAACATAAACAAATAATCAATTTATTTTGATCTTATTTAAAGCATGTTTCTAATCAAATAAGATGCATGCTTTAAATATAAACGGTATGAGATTCATGTATGACATGTTATATGCAAGAACATGTTCTCAATAACCATAAAATTAAATGCACTTGGAACTTGACGGGGTCTTTAAGAAATACCACCTTGCCATTATTTTTCATAAAAATAATATTGGGCTAGTATTGATTTCTAAAATTAACATTGGGCTTATTTGTATTTCAAAATATCAGTTGAGCTTATATTTTCTTCTAAAATTGACACTTGGGCCAAGTGATTTTAAAATATAGAGGAAATTACATTTTATATGGGATTTTAAATAGGTGTGCAAAAATATGGCTTTTTTTTTTTAAAAAAAAAAAAGAAGTTATTTTATGGCTTTTTTTAAGATTTTTCACTTTTATGGGTTTATTTTCCTATTTTTTTGTATAAAGGTTGGTTTATGCCATAGTTTTACTCTTAATCAAGTTTTATTAATTTGGAAAGGTATGCTTGTAATTTGATTTTTTTTAACTTATTTGCTTTTTTGTATTATTTTTATATAACTAATTTTTTATTAAATTTTTCTTGGTTTTTTTGCAAAAAAAAAAAAAATGAATTGTGTTTATTATTTTTTTTATTTATTATAAATATTTTTTCCTTATTTTTATATTGTACGCTTTTTTTTTCAAATCCTAGGTAAGGTAACCAGTTATTTGAATGATCTTTAACAATTATGTAAAAAAAAAATCCTAAAGCTAGGTTAAATAACAAGTACTAGGAGGAGTAACTAGTTACCATGAGAGAAGTAACATTCTACCATAAGAGGGGTAATCAGTTACCATAAGAGGGGTGACGAGTTACTCATATTAAATATGAAAAGAAACATCAAATTTGAATGAAAAGAGGAAGAACACTTCATTAAAAAAAAAGGAAGAAGTAATTATGATTTTAGTAACATAGATAAGTAGTTACCATAAAGATTCCAGAAATATACGCACACATCATAACGTGAAGGTAACCAATTACCCCTAGAAATATACACACAAAGAACTTGAATGTAACCAGTTACCCCCAGAAATATACACACAAATAACTGGAAGGTAACCAATTTCCACAAATTTGAAGATAGAAAAAAAAAAATCAAATCCACCCCATTTCCCTTCTCTACCATCTTCTTCATATAATTTTTTTCTAGATTTGAATGTTCTCATCAGGGTATCTAGTTGCTCATTCACGTTTTCATATTTTTACTAGTTTTCTTTCCAAAATTTGGTGTTCCTATAAGAGTTACAGTAAAAAAAATGCCAAAAAATTGATTTGAATTTTTTTTACATATAGTAGAAAAAAACTAAAAAAAAAATTACAATAATAAAAGATAATAAATAAAAAAAATAGTAAAATAATTATGTAATGTTGAAATATGTGTGAAAAAAAAGAAAAAAATGGAATGAGAAAAGAATAAGTACAAAAAAAGAAGAAAAAAGAAGGAAAAAAAACTTAGGAAAGAAAACAAAAAAAAATATGAAAAAAACAAAAGAAAAGAAATGATGAAGGAAAAAAAATAGATGAATGAATAAAAATGAAAAGAAGAAGAAGAAAAATAACGGAAAAATTGAAAGAAAAAAATGAATGGTAAAATTGGTAGAAAAAAATGAAAATAAAAAATGGAAGGAAAAAAAAGAAAGAAACAAAAAGCTCATATGTGTGAAAAAAGAAAAAAAAAATGGGAGGAGAAAATAATAAATACAAAAATGAAGAAAAAATAGAAGGAAAAAAATATGAAAAAAAAAACCAATACAAATGAAATAAAAAAATAGATAAATTAATAAAAATGAAGAAGAAGAAGAAGAATGGAAAAATGGATGCAAAAAAAAGATAAAAGGAAAAAATTGGTAGGAAAAAAAAAAAGAAAAATGAAAAAATAAGTAAGGAAAAAAAGGAAAGAAAAATAATTAAAAAATGAAGGAAAAAATAAAAAATTGAAAAAATAAAATAAAATCACCATCAAAATCAAAGAAAATATAACTATGATAAAAAATGTGGCATTTCCATATTTTAGTTAGCTACTGATTGTGTTTCCCATACTTTAATTTTGTTTTTAATAAATTTTCTCATATGCTAGGGTTTCCTTGCTTTGTCCCCTTTATTCGAAGGGTCCCTGTCTGGTCATGTACCTGGTTGAAGCGTTTGGGTTCGCTTGTTGTTGTCCTTTTCTTTCCTGATTTGGTTTCTGCGTTCTTGGTGTCGTGCTCTTTCATTTTTGGCAGAGGTTTCTTCTGTTTGTTGAGCCCTCTGTTCTATCGGCGTGTTCGGGTTCTTGCTTCTCTAGGCTTCTTGCGGTCTCTCTCTAGTTATTTGGGGGTTTTCTTTACCCTTATCTTGGGTTCCTGGGGGGTTGGTTTTCTTGAGTGTTCCAAGAATGGATATTATGGAGCTGGAGGAACAATGTGCTGGTATTAGACTCGAAGCAGAAGAGCAGGAAGTGCTCTGTTTTGATACCGTGAGTGACGCCATTACTGGGCTTGATGATAGATGGTGTTTTGTGGGTAAATTCTTAGTGGACAAGCCTCTTGATTTTCAGGTTATGCAACACATGATGGTTGCATTGTGGCGTTCAGGAAGGGGAATGTACGTGAAAGAACTCAAGAGTAATATTTACATTTTCCAATTCTATCATGAAGTGGATATCAAGAGGGTTATTAAAGGCAGTCTGTGGACTTGCAATAGGGCTCAATTTATTTTTGCAACACTTCACCCTGAAGCCAATCCAAGACAGGTGAAGCTTCATCGATTGGATATTTGGGTTCAAGTGCATGGTCTTCAACCAGGGTTTATGGCTGAAAGAGTGCTTTGGGAAATTGGCAATCACGTGGGACTGTTCCTGGATTCTGATCCCAATAACTTCAAGGGGGTTTGGCGTGACATCCTTAGAGTTCGGGTCTCTCTGATATTGATACTTCGTTGAAAAGAAAGATGAAGATTAGTGATTCCAAGGGTATGTGGTTCTGGGTTCATTTCAAATATGAACGGATCCCAACATTCTGTTTCATCTGTGGCCTTATTGGACATTCTAAAAAATTATGTGACAAATTATTTGACATCCCTGTGGAGATGATTGAAAAACCATATGGGTTATGGATGCGAGCGGTCCCTCAAAGGCAGAATGTGTGCATAGGGTCGAAGTGGCTTCATACAGGTGGTGCAGATGACATCCCCAGGGAGGTTCGTTCTGATGCTAGGCCTCAACTGGGCACTGCATTCAACGACCTAGCCATACCTTGTGCCCGAGTGGTTGTCGACACTCAGAAGGGGGATGCAAGTGCTTATCTGTGTAGCTCTCATGCTTATGGGCAACACTGGTTATTCTTGAGACGAAGAGGAGATGTACTAGTGGGGGTTGTGGTGCAGAAGGATGTGGTGAAGAGGTCTTTGAAATTGACGGGCAAGATGAAAATGGTCAAAAAAACTCGAGTGGGGTGGGTTCTGTTATAAAGACCCGCCATGGATCATAACTACATTGAGCAGGAATTGCTGGGGGCTTGGGAACCCTCGGAATGTTCAATTCCTCCGAGAACTCGTTTCTCAAAAGCATCCCAATTTTATTTTCTCATGCGAGACGTTGAGTAAGAAAGAGCAACTGGAGAAAGTTAGAAGATCTTTGGGTTTTGAAGGATTATTTGTAGTTAATTCCGAAGGTCGTAGCGGGGGGTTAGCCATGCTTTGCCGTCACAAAGAAGAGGCCTCCATTATCGGGTTCTCTCCTCATCATATCGATATTTCCACCAAGGTAGATGGTATGGCTCCTTGGCGACTGACGGGTTTCTATGGTGAACCGAATAGATCGAAGAGACGTAAGTCATGGGAGTTACTTCGCTCTTTGGGTACTGTTTCTTCCGCTTCATGGTGCATCATTGGCGATTTCAACAATGTGTTAAGTAATGAGGACAAACGGGGAGGGAGGCCTTACCCTAACTGGTTACTTGAGGGCCTTCAACAAGTTATTAGTGAATGTAACCTGGTGGATCTAGACCTTTCAAGTTACCCGTTTACTTGGGAGCGTGGGCGCAGTACTAAGAATTGGATCAAAGTTCGTCTGGATTGTGCTCTTGTTTCCTCCACTTGGCTGTCCCTCTTTCATGAGGTTTAACTCTCTAATCTGGTTTACTTCTCCTCTGATCACTGTCCAATCTTCTTGGAGCCCATTCGGCGTAATTTCGTCCAAACTTCTCACCGTTTCAGGTGTAAAAATTCTTGGATTCAAGAGCCTTGTTGTGGTCAGATTATTAGCAGTGTGTGGGAGACTTATGCTAACCATAAATGGCAGGACAAACTTTCTCATTGCAGCCATGCTTTGCAGGGCTGGTCAAAGAACATTGTTGGGAACTTTAAGCATAAAATCAAGAAGTGTAAGGAGACTATTTCCCAGCGGAAGGACAGGCACGATGTTGTGTCTCTCTAGCAGTACCAAAATGCTAAACAGGAGTTATTAGAGATCCTTTATCAGAAGGAGATTTATTGGCGCCAACGATCCAAACAACTTTGGCTCAAGGCGGGGGACCCGAATAGCAAATGTTTCCACACTACTACCTCTGCTAGGAAGCGTCAGAATCATATTCAGAAATTTCAAACTAGTATTGGGGATTGGGTTTAGTGGTCCAACGATCTAGCTGAGCATATTTTTTAGTATTATCGCTCTCTGTTTTCTGCCTCTCCAACCAACTGGGTGGAGTTTATTAATCTGGTTCCTCTTTCCATTTCAGATGTGCCTAATGATATTCTCCTTAAGCCTCTCACGACTGAAGAAATCAAGGCTGCCACTTTCCAAATGCACCCTAACAAGGCACCTGGTCCGGATGGATTCACTCCTTCCTTCTTTAAAAAATATTGGCATATTTTCGGCTCAGATGTGCTGAACCTGACTCAAGAGTTTTTCAACACTGGTATTCTACCTCCCCGCCTTAATGAAACTCATCTAGTCCTCATTCCTAACAAGCCTTCCCCCTCCACTATGGGCGACATCAGGCCCATTTCTCTATGCAATGTCATCTATAAGATAATCTCGAAAACTCTTGCTAATCGTCTGAAGGGGGTTCTGGAGCACTGCATCTCTAGTAATCAAAGTGCTTTTATGCCCGGTCGTTTAATTTCTGACAACTTTCTGGTCTCTTATGAGGTTCCTCACTACCTTAAACAGAAAGTTCAGGGCAAGATGGGTACCATGGCTCTCAAGCTTGATTTGAGTAAGGCCTACAATAGAGTGGATTGGTCGTATTTGGAATCCATAATGACCAACATGGGATTTAACAAGCGCTGGGTTCAGCTCATTGTTTCTTGTGTCTCGACGGTGACTTACAAGGTGGCTACCATTGGTCGTCTTATTGGACCTTTTACTCCTTCTTGCAGTATTCGCCAAGGTGACCCGTTATCACCTTACTTATTTCTTTTGTGTGCGGAAGGGTTCTCTACATTTATTCGTCACTTTGAGAAACATGGATAGCTCCATGGTTGTAAGGTTGCTTGGCGTGCCCCCTCGGTGTCCCATATGTTGTTTGCCGATGATACCTACCTTTATTGTCGGGCTTCTACTGAGGAGGCTAAAAATGTGCAGCTGTTATTGTGCCAATTTGAAGTTGCTACTGGGAAAAAGGTTAACTTGGCAAAGTCCTCCATTTTCTTTAGTACCAATACTCCTCAGGCCATGCGTACCAGCATTAGTGAGATGTTGGGAATGTCTGAAACAACTCGTAACACTTTATATCTGGGGTTGCCTAGCTTGATTGGTAGAAATAAGAAGACTATCCTGGGTTTCCTAAAAGATAGAGTGCATAAAAGAATTCAAAATTGGCATGACAAGCTCCTCTCTAGGGCTGGCAAGGAAGTGCTTATCAAGTCCATAGCTCAATCTTTGCCTTCGTACACTGTGAGTGTTTTTCTGCTTCCTTTGGGCCTTTGTTCTGATTTGGAGAGGCTTTTGAGCAGATTTTGGTGGAATGCTTCTTCTCTATCTAGTCGGGGTATCTTTTGGAAGCGATGGGAGAATGTCTGTATTCATAAGCACGATGGTGGTTTGGGGTTTCATCACATCTGTGATCTTATCCTGGCGATGTTTGGAAAGCAAGGGTGGAGGCTCCTTATCTGTAACGCCCTGGTTACTCCAAGACCGTTACTGTGAACTTTGAACTGTGCTTAACTCGCTAATTGAGTTATTTGGTTATAAACGTGCATCTAAGTATTATTAATATGTTAAGGTGAAAAACCAATCAAATGGAAAGGATATATTTTATTTTAAACATAAAATTGTTCATGGGCCCATAAAAACGTTTACAAGTTATTTACGATACAAAACGGTCATTACAGTACAAAAGTTACAACCCGCTGACTTAAGCAGCAAAAATAGGGTTAACCCCTAGTCCCTCTGAGAAACTCCTTGGCCGTGGTGGTCAAGCGGCTGCACATGTACACATTTCCACCTAAGCTCTCCACTCAAGGTTAGGCGAGCTTTTCTTTCCCTTTACTTGCACCACATAGGACCCATGAGCCAAAGCCCAGCAAGAAAACTCATTACTGTATGTATATAATATCAAATGATGATCATGATAATCATCCAGGACTTCTAGCCCTAAATAGAGGAGTGACAATTGTAAAAGTCACTAATGTGGGTTCTGTACCCTTTACAAATTAGTGATCAAGTCACTAGCTTAAATAGGATAAGTGACTGATGAGCAAGTCACCAATGTAAACCAAGGGAGTGACCATGGAGTCACTACTGTGGGTTCCATACCCTTAGCCATGTGACGATACGGTCACCTGGGACTTCTGGCCCTGGCTCTGAGTAACTAGTCATTGAACTAGGCAAGTGCTTTTAGTTTTTATCGAACTTGGGGTCGGTCCGGTACTAATGCTCATGATGAGTCATTCAATGCAGATGTCGATCAGATCTAATCTTTTATCGGCTCTGTGTTCATGACGCTTATGCTGCTCCTGACTCATAGGTCAGAAATATACGACCAGTGCTCAAAACTACTATCAAACCTGACTAGTAAGTCACACCTTCACAGCTAGTTCTGACACCATTGCTGGTTCTGACTAGTAAGTCAATGTCATTCACAAGTAAGCAAGATTTGCTAAACATTTGATATGCAATCAATGTCCACATTTAAACACTCAAAATGCCTCAATAATAACCATACATGTAACATATGGGGTGCAGTTTTCTTACCTCTGGTTTGAGCGAGAAATAGTAAAAGAACGACCCTTCAGAATGATCGACATTTTGATTCCTTAGCGGTTACCTAGTCATAACCAATTATAACCTTCATTAATGAAAATCAACAATGAAAGGGTCTTGACCTAAACCTCACTCCCGGGACCTCGAATTGTACCCAAACGGTGAGAAGATTCGATCCTAAGAGTTAAGGATTGAAACCCTGAGCCAAAAACCCTTAAAAATGTCCAAAACCAAAATATGATGAAGCAGGGTAGCGCTGTAGCGCTACCCCCTAGCGCCCCAGCGCCCAAGTCAGCAAAAACTCCTCCCTGAGTAGCGTTGTAGCACCCCCTTGTGGGCGCTATAGCGCTACACACAGCCTAAAATGGCCCTGAAACTTTCCCCTTCGACTCCACCATTTCCAACCCGAACCAAAAGATTCCAAACATCATTTTAAGTCCCAAATGAACCCAAAAACCATCTACACATGTCCTAGGCATCACAACCCAAGTAACCCTAGCCAAAAACTCCCATCAATTCCCTTTAACCAATCTAGAAAACCAAGCTGAAAACCAAACCAAAAACAGAGCAAAGCTAGAGTTTTAATGGCTAGAACCTTACCTCAAGCTCAGATTAGGATCCTCTTCAATGGTGGAACACAATCCTAAGCCCTCAAGATCCACTTCCCTAGCTTGAATCCTCAAGAAAAGCTCCAATAACCCAAAAAGAAATAGGAGAGAAAATGAGGTACGGGAGGAATGTTTTATGCTATGTTTTGTCTAACCTTCCACATCCTTCAATGGCTTAAATATATCATATGGTGAAAAGACCTTTTTGCCCCTAGGTCATTTAAGGTTTTCTAAAAGCTCCCAAGGGTAAAATCATCCATTTCCACCTATTTCGTTAATCATAATTAACACCCTCCAATTCTCGTTATTCTCGATATTCTCAAATAACACTAATTCATATCCTGTTACCCTTTAATTTCTAGCGACGCTCTAATCACCAAATTACCCCGAGACTCACCCCGAGCCCCGAACTTAATCATGTTATGACCAAACCGCTAACCTGCACTCAAAGATCATCTCATGCCGAATAGCTCGAACAAATCCACATTATAATGTGGCATCAACAATAAATCACCAACATGCATACAAATATACAATTACGCCCTCAACGGTCAAATTATCAAAATACCCCTATGATGAAATGTGGACCCACATGCATGCATTTAACATCATATTATAATATATTTCACATAAACATGCATATAATAATTTAATGGCATAATAAATCAATTATGGCCCTCCCAACCTACTAATCCAACCATTAAACTGCATTAGGGATTTTGGGGCATTACATTATCAATGAAACTTCTTTAGTTGCCCAGATTTTTAAAGCTCGTTATTTTCCTCATGGTTCTTTTCTAGAGTCTTCTCTTGGTTGTAATCCTAGCTTTGTCTGGCATAGCATTTGGGAGGCTCGGAGTGTCCTAGAGAAGGGCGTCTATAGGAGTGTGGGCAATGGGCAGAGCATCTTTATTCTTGGACAACCTTGGCTCCCTGATACAGCAAACCCGTTTGTCATCTCTAAGCATCAGGAGCTGCTATCCAAAAATGTGAGTTCTTTAATCCACTGTACTTCTCGAACTTGGGACGAGGATATTCTGCTAAATCTCTTTGAGGAGCGGCCGCTGGAATTTTCTCTGTTCGTAGTGCTTACCGATTTTTACAGGTTTTTCATGGGCGCTGGGTCCTAGATAATAACTCAAGTTTTTGGAGAACCCTTTGGAATTTAAAGATCCTCCCTAAGGTCAAGAATTTCCTTTGGAGAGCAATTTCTGGTTGCCTTCCTACTAATATGAGTCTGAAGTTACGTTGTGTTGACATCAATCCTCGCTGCCCAGTGTGCTTGAGCGCTCCTGAAACTGTAATGCATGTCCTCATCACTTGCCCTTTTGCCCGTAGTTGTTGGGCTAAGTTTGGTCATTTCTCAGGTGTTTCGTGAGAAACTAATCTGGGCAGTTGGTTGCAGTCTGTGTTTTCCGAAGGGATTGGTAGACTTGTGTACCTAGCTGGTATGATTGTTTGGTTGGTTTGGAAGGTTCATAATGATCTGGTGTGGAAAGGAGTTAGTATGACAGAGCAGCAAGTTTTAGCAGTTGCTGTTACTCATCTTGATCAGTGGGATAGAGCTCAGTTGAACAATCCTGAAGTTGTCGAAGCCCCAGTCCCGATATTGGGGAACATTGAGCGCTGGACTAGACCCATGCCCAATATGACTAATTAGCATAGATGCCGCCCTTTTTCTAACTGTGTCTCTTTTGGAATTGGGTGGATTGCCCAAAATCATGACGGGCTGGTTATCGAGGCTCACTGTAAGCGCTTGAAAGGTCCTATTACTCCTGTTGTTGCGGAAGCTATTGGTGTCAAAGAGGTTCTGAGTTGGGTCAACCGTTCCCAGCTTCAGAATGTCACTATTGAATCTGATTGTCAGGTTCTTGTTAAAGCTTTCCATAGCCACCATGGCCTGTTATCTCCTTTTGGTTTAATTGTGAGGGATTGCCAAACTTTACTTTCTGGTTGTTCTAATGTTCATGTAACTTTTGTTAGTCGTCAGGTTAATTATGCAACTCACTATTTAGCAAGGAGTGCTATTCTTATACAGATTGTGTATATACCAATTCTAATATACCTGCTGATTTGTATTCTTTGGTGTTGGCTGATTTAGCCGATTATTAATAAGATTCTTTCTCTTTTCTAAAAAAAAAATAATAAATTTTCTCGTACAAATTAAAAAAAAAAGTATAATTCTTATATTTTTGAAAAATTCCCTAAAATATATCACATTAGGCCCAACCCCAAACCCAAGCCCATAATTAATGTATATGTTGCATTAAGCAACATGAACCAACATGAAGAATCAATGGCCGACAACCATGGCAGCTTGTATACAAGCTCTGGGATAGTCGATTTTAAAGCCGAGCACCACTGGGTCCAACCCAATTGTGTAGATAAAGGAAATTCCTGGTTCTAATGGATTTTTATTCGTTAATTTTAACTGAATATTTTAATATTTAACATAATATTCTTATATTTAATTGTAGATTGTAAACATGACTTAAACTTAAATAAAAATAAACAAATTAAAATAGGATATTTTTGAGATATTTTAAAATGATAATTATTTAAAAATAATAAAATCATATATTTTATAACTTAAATAAAATTTAATTAAACTGAAACTTAATATTATATTAAACATATAATATATAATTTTTTGTTGTGACTGTCAAATTCAAAATCTAGAACAAATATAAACTTAAACAAAAATAAATAAACAAATAAATTAAAAAATGATATTTTTAAGATATTTTATAATAGTTAAAAGGATATTTGAAAAAGGATATTGGAGAGACAAAGAGAATGATGTGCATGACTTACCACTCCTTCAACAACCTGTCACAATTCCCGAACCACAGCTTACCGAATACCCTATTGATGATGGTGTAGATGACGATGATATTTGTTTGTGTTTTGATGGTGACGGTGTATGGGTTGATCATATACTGTGATAAATGTTGGCTTGTTTTTTTTTCTTCTAAATGTTGGATTTTTTCATTTTATATTTAATTTTCCTATTATGTTGACGATTGTCTATTAACATTGTTTATAATCGTTTCCTTTTCAAATATTTCCATGGCTGATCCAGAAGGTTTTGATGATGATTCTCCACTTCCTAGACTTGATGATGATTGTCCACTACCTGGACTTGAATATGATATTGGTATGGAGGAGAATGATGATAATGCTATAGTGCATGTGAGATCTGTTAGGGGACTATGTACCATGCCCGACATAGCGAAGATGCGAAGTGAAGGTGTTAAGGTACCGATCAAGTTCAATGAATATGGATAAGCGATCGGTATAACGAGATCAAAATTAGGATCAATGATCGGCTCAACTATAAAGAGGTGTGCTTCAATCACACACGCAAGCTGGGATAAAGTCCCAGAATCAGACAAAGAAAAATTTTGGGATATCATTATGGTATTTTCTCTATCACGATAATATAGGTTGTTTGTATTTTTAATATAGACTAACGGTATGTATTGTTTTCAATTGTAGGCTACATTTGACATAGACTATAAAGCAAAACGAAAAATTATGTTAAGGGCGGCAAAATGATGGAAATCATTCAAATCCTATCTGACCAAGGTATGCATCTATGATGTGCTTGATGCAAATCTGACCATCAAGACGTTCAAAATGCCAAGAGGTTACTCACAGTTGATCACTAAAACAGAATGGGATGAGTTCTGTGTTTCGCATATGACTGATGAATGGAAGAAAAAAAAGAAAAATACATCAAGATTGTTGAAAAAAAATAAACACGACCATCATATGTCACGAGGTGGGTATTTGTTGGCACTAGAAAGGCTGCAACAACAAAATTTTGGACTCGGGGTGTCTAAAATTGACAGGTCACAGTTGTGGTTGGTGGGACATTCTAACGAAAAGGGTGAGCCAGTTAACATAGCTCTCAACATAGTAAGTGTGCTACTTTTTATATGATTGGATTACTTATTTTTAATGAGAATAACTATATTTTTATATTTGGTTTACAGGAGCACTATACTAAGCTCATGAGTGATGGAAAATTTGATCTTGATGGGTCTAAGGATGTGCTTACTATGACATTAGGCACCCCTAAGAGTAGAGGGCGAGTGAGGGGTATTGGGCTCGGTGTAACGCCTAGCCAATTCTGGAAAACCCCACTATCCAATAAGAAAAAGGGAAAATAATTTGAGGCTTCCTCAGTTGACGCTCGATTTGCAATGATGGAAGAAAAATATCGTCAACAAGAAGAAATAATGAAACAACGGCAGGAAATGATCAAAAGACAAGAGGAAATGATGCGACAATTTATGGAACAGCTGGAAGGACAACATAGTGGCTTTGGAGGATCTTCTCATGCGTCAGTGCCAAACTATGGATCACCCATAGATCAGGCGACACCATCTCATCAGACATCACCGAAATCGCAGCATCAACCTCTAGCACCACCGCCCCCACAACCAGAAGAGGCACCTGTGTTTATCCCCACTCATGGCTCAAATCAGGTATAACTTTATCTTTTTAAAATCTAAATTTTTGAACTTGTATAACATATTTATACATATCTAAATATGTGCAGGATAAAATGATTGAATGCAAATTTTCATTAGGCTCTATCACCAACATCATTGGTAGGGGATACCTTCTAGTTACTAGTAGCACAAACATCCATGGAGAAAACATAGGAGAAAACTGCCACTGTGCAATTGAGTTTGCTAACCAACTTGATGCTCTACTTGTTAACCCGATCCTTAACAATGAGATTTATACAGTCAAACAAGCTATTGGGACTTTGATACGTTGGCCCAAGTCGCTAGTCATCTTCAATGGAGCGACACAGGTAATTTTTTTAAGACTATTAAATTTTTATTTACTTATTCCATTATTAATTATTTGTAATGGGTTTATTAGGAGGTCGTGAAAAAAACAGGAAGGCAAGCTGGGAAAAAAACTTCTCTACCATTAGCACCACAAACTCAAAAACTAGTTCTAAAACGAGCGCCTAAGGCATCATTGTCACAAGAGGTGCAACAACCATCTCCATTGTCACATAAGTTGAGACAAGTATATGAAATCATCAATGATTGTCCTAAACATGATTATGTCGTTGAAGTGTCCATTTACTTTGATGTGTTTGGCCATGCTTGTGAATACTTTGCTCTGTTTTGGGATGAAATACTTGAATTTTTGTAGAAATGAGATGA
This sequence comes from Humulus lupulus, assembly GCF_963169125.1. Classification (NCBI taxonomy): domain Eukaryota; kingdom Viridiplantae; phylum Streptophyta; class Magnoliopsida; order Rosales; family Cannabaceae; genus Humulus; species Humulus lupulus. The sequence goes on from NC_084793.1 coordinate 213,302,015, forward strand.
TTGGACAATCATCAATTGTCTTTTACATGATGTATGCTCAATGTGAAGTTAATAATATTTATTGTAAGGATTTTCTTTCATCAACTATTTAGTTTTCTTTTTAATTAATGATATTTTTTGGTAGGATTTTGCACTAGACACTATTATTAGACGAGGAAAAGAGAGGATCGTTGTTGTTTATGAATTCGAATAAGGTTTCTACTTCCGTGACTCGTACAAATAGTTGTGCTCAAGCTTTATGTGATAGGATGTTATATTGCACATCTAAAAAGCATGATTGGATAGTTATGCCTTATAACCATGGGTAAGTTTAATTAATATGTTTTTCATTGATACAAAAAAATAGAATCTAAAGCTAAAAACTTTGTAATACTTGTTCTTTCAACAGGGAGCATTGGATGTTATTTTTATTATATCCCAATTGGCATTATTGTTGTTTTCTCGATCCTCTCAATGCACCATTAGATAACAGGACAGTCATCAAGGAGACCATCCATGATGCATTTGAGATGTATTTCACGAAAAGAATGAAAGCACGTCAAAAGATCAACAAACACCCATTGGGAGTAATGTATTTCCAACCTGCGGTATGTTTCTATTTGTATATGAGTTTATGCATTGTAAAGATGTTTAAGATATTTAATAATAAGAATTGTACATGTATTACCAATCTTTATATAATGTCGTAAACAACCAAACAATATCGACTGCAGATATTACGTTATGAGGATGATGAAGAATGTACTTATCAATACCCCTCATATCAAACCTTTCTTGTCGAAACAGGTAACAAACAATATACAACTATACATAATTTTAATCCGGTATAATTTTTTGTATATGCTTTGAATTTATTACCACTAATATAATTGTAATTAAAGTTTTGTTTCTTTGTTTTTTCAGTTCACCTCTGACAAACCATATACTACTCAAGAAATTGACGAAGTTCGAGAAGAATGGGCGATGTCATTTTTACAATTGGTTAGAGCAAAATGAATGATGTTATAGCTAGCTTATTACGATACATGTTGAGAAATTTAAATTTCTTTCGCAAAATTTTTTTGTGGTTTTTTAGTATTTTATTTTCAAATTTCTTTTAATACATTTTCGACACTCAAAGGGATAATTTTTTTTAAATCAAAATGAAAATTGTAGCTGCATTTTAAAAAAAAAAATACTTTTAAGGGCATGCAAAGCGAGTCCTAAAAACTTACTTAAAGGCACTCAACCCAATTTAAAATCTTAATTTAAAGACACTCAGCGGGATCTTTTAGGACTCGCAACGCGAGTCCTAAAAAATTACTTAAAGGCACTCAACTCGATTTTTTAGGACTCACAAACTTACTTAAAGTCACTCAACAAGATTTTTTAGGACTCGCAATCTTTTGCGAGTCCTAAAAAACCTCAGTTTTTAAGGCTCTCAAATAGAGGACTCACGCCCTACAAGTCCTAAAAACTTTTTTAGGACTCGCAATGCTAGTCCTAAAAAACATTTTTTGTAGTAGTGAAAGTTTATAGAAATATTGGGGGTTTTGTGTTGAGTCAAACCCACTATGTTGAGAAAGTGCTCGACAAATTTAGTCATCTCAAAATTAAAGAGGCACATATACCATTTTATTCAAACATGAAGTTTGAAAATATAGAAGGAAGAGTGGTGGCTCAATTAAAATATGCAAGTGCAATATGAAGCCTAATGAACGTCGATCATTGCACAAGAGTGGATATTGCATATGCGGTTAGTAAACTTAGTAGGTTTACTAGCATTCCAAGTATCAAGCATTGGAAAGCTATTAAGAGAGTTCTTGGTTATCTTAAGGGTACCGAAGGTTATAGTCTTCAATGTTCAAACTTGCCAAAGATACTTGAAGGATATTCCGATGCTAATTGGATATTGGGATTTGGCGATAATCTCTTCACCACCGGTTGGGTGTTTACTCTTGGAGGAGGTGCAATATCGTGGGGCTCCAAGAAGCAACTTGTATATCACACTCAACCATGGAAGCAGAGTTTATAGCTTTAGGGGCAACCGACAAAGAGGTTGAATGACCTAGGAATCTTATGATGGATTCCTTTAACTACGCATATGGTATCAACAGTTTCAATACATTGTGATGGCCAATCCACATTTGCTAGAACATATAATAGTGTGTATAATGGAAAGTCTAGACATATTAGTCTAAGACATGAATATGTGAGACAATTGATTCCAAGTGCAATCATATCGATCTCATATGTTAAGACAAGTGAGAACATAGCAGATCCATTTACAAAACCTCTTGTGAGAAGGTTAGTAAGTTCCACTTCAAAAGGCATGGGATTGAAACGCCTAGAATAATAGATTCACTAATGATGGAAACCCAACTCTCAACTTTTACAAATCAAGGGAAAGAGTTCAATGGGTAAGGAAAAGTCATTGATAAGTGAATAGTTTCAACACTAAAACTTATGGTGAGTTCCATCCGAGATGGTTAGTGTTGGTTGCTACAATGTTAGGGTTAAGCCTAGGGCTTTAAATGAAGCTCAGTTGAGTGTAACAAGCATCTATAAAGGTAGCAAATATGTTGTAAGAATTTCACTAATGTGGATTTACAAGTGATGCCGCCTCTAGTGGGAGTTGGAGTTTCTCCCCAGAAAGTTCATGAAGAGATGAGCATGTGGCCATGATAGTGCTAAGGGAGAAAGTGGGAAAAGAAAAGATGTGGTGGAGGTGTGTTAGGTATCACTGGTTTTATCATATGAAATACTTCGTTTGAGCTTTTAAGCAACTAATGTTTTCGATAGGACTTTGTGGTATTTTCACTAAGGTAAAGTTCAAACCGAAAGGTACTTTATTTAATGCACCAAAACCATTATAAGCTAGAGAATGAGGCTTGTATTTAACCAAGTGGGGGATTGTTATGATTGGTTAAATACAAAAATATAAGTTAGGCATAAACACTTAGTGAATTTTACATAGTGAAGATGTGAAATTTGAGCTTCAATTGTAGGTACTTTAAAAATGCATTTTTGGGTCAAAATACGATTCACCAACCTCTGATATGTCGATCTTGCATTTTTTAACCCAAATGGCATCACATTGTAACAATATAGCCTTTTATCTGTCATAAAGTTCGTGTGCTCTTGATTGTGAACATTCATTGCTATCTGGTTATATTTAGAGTTAGCGTCCATGAACGACATGATGTCGTGAGCTGATGTTGCATCTACGAGCTGGTCAATTCGAGGCAAAGGAAAGCAATCCTTCGGGCACGCCTTATTTAGGTTTGAATAATCAATGCAGGTTCGCCACTTGCCATTTGGTTTCGGGACTAAGACTGGATTGGCTATCCAATTAGAGTAAAAGGCATTTCTTATGAGGTTATTTGCTTTCAATCTACCAACCTCTTCTTTTAAGTATTTTTTCCTTTCATCATCAAGGAGCCTTCTTTTTTGTTGCTTCGAGGGGAAGTTCTTGTCTATGTTTAAAACATGGCTTATAATACTGGGACTAATCTCTATCATGCTCGAGTGAGACCATGCAAAAACATCTTGATTCTCCCTTAGAAAGCGGATTAATTGCTATCTCGTTTCCTTGGTGAGATTCTTCCCTATTTTCACCACTTTAGTGGTGTCTTTATCATCAACTTGAATGTCTTCGAGCTCCTCTATTGTGCTGAGGTCAGCCCTGTCTTCTCCCATTCTTGGGTCGATCTCATCTTCGACCTCGAAAATTCTTTCTTCGATCTCCTCGATAATTACTAGTGTTTGGGCACTAGTTTTTCCTATCCCCTTCATTGAGACATTCTCGGGCTGCTAATTGATCTCCTTTTAGCACCCCAATTCTACTTGGTGTTGGGAACTTTAGTGCCAAGTGCCTTACCAACTTCACTGCCCTTGGCCCAATCAGGGCTGGTCTCCCAAGCAAGACATTATAGGCAAATGGGCTATCAACGACTATGAACTCGAGCATTTTGGTGATCGAGACTTGATATTCTCCCAATGTTACTGGGAGCTCAATCGCCCCCGTGTTGGCAATCCCTTCTCCCGAGAATCCATACAAGGTAGTTGCATAGGATTTTAAGTCTCCAACAGATAGACCCATTTTCTCCAAAGTCGCCTTATAAAGGATGTTCACCGAGCTCCCGTTATCAATCAGTATTTGATGAACTGTCTTGTTGGAAAGCTGGACATGTGGGGAAACTGGACATGAGAGGCGTCGTCTTCTGTGAAAGTGATAGGTTGGGATTCGACCGTTTGCTGCTTGGGAGCTCGAGGTTTTGGGACATAAGAAGATCTGTCTCCTATCTTCTACTCCTAAACATATCTTTAATGAGCATTACTGCTCGTTCAAGCAATATGGGGTCTCTCGGTGATGGTTATAACATCTTCTCCATTGATTGAGGAGGTCAATTATCCTTCCTTGCAGGGGGTACGACAACATGAGGTTGTTGCGCAGGCTGAGCTAGAGCTGCCCTCTAGTAAGGCGGAGCTTATGCCTAGTTATTGTTTCTATTTTGAACTTATTGTCCGAGGTAGCCTCTCGAGATTAAACCTTCAATCGCGTCCTTTAACTAACTGCATGCCTTAGTCATGTGACTGATGTCCCTGTGGAAGCGACATCATTTGTTTGAACCCCGCTTAGCGCATTGATTGCGCATTTCTTCAAGTCGCCTAAATGAAACCTAGTTCTCATTCGCTACATATATATTCTCTTGAGTTTCCATGAGCTTGGTATATACAGTGTAAGTGGAGATATATTTATCTCCCTTTTTCTTTTTACTCACGTCTGCCTCAGGGTTATTTCCTTCATTTTTCTTTCGTTTTGAAGAATTGTCACCAGAAGGTTGAGTTGTGGATGGTACTGCTGAGCTCGTGGCTGAGATAATGTTCGTCATTGTCTTTATTGGGACCGGAGGTGTTAATTGTAGTACTGCCCTAGCCTCTTCTACATTGATGAACCTCTTAGCTCGAAGAGTGAACTCTATGATTGTTTGCACCGACTTTCATTGTATGTCATCCCAGAGGGGACATCCTAGCAAGATTCCAGCTCGAACCGACATTAGATGGCTACTATCATCAACATCGCAGGCTCGGGTCGCCTCGATGTTGAATCTGGCCAGATACTTTTTGAGTCACTCTCCTGGCTGTTGCTGGATATTTTCCAAAAAGGAAGCTTCAGGCTTAATGCTCTTTGCTGCTCAAAATTGGTTTTTGAATTCCTTTGACAATTGATCCCAAGACGAGATTGAATGTCTTCGGAACTTGTCTACCCAGCTTTTTGCAGCTCTTGTCAGTGTCATTGGGAAGAGCAAGCATCTGAGCTCGAGGCCAACATTATTGGCTCTCGTCACAACATTGAATGTGCTCAAGTGGCTATCAGTATTGCTATTCCCATCATATGGTGCCATGTGGGGTATTTTAAACTCGTATGGGAAAGGTGTGCTCAGAATAGAAGGAGCAAAAGGCTCGAGTTCTCATCTGAGTTGTAGGCTTTTTCTTTATCCTTTCCTTCTCAAATGAGCCTGACCTATTCCTCGAGCTGATTTATCCCTCATGGACCGGATCTGCTAGGGGCAGAGCCTACATCACTGAGGATTGGTTATTGTTCCAAGGAACTCCAGATCCTTGTTGTAGTATTGGGTTATAATTATTCCCGTATACAAATTGTAAGGGTTGATTGCACTGCCCCCAGTTCTGGTTTAGGTGGTCTCGAAGGTTGAAACCATTGTTAGCATAGTTCTCATAGTTCCTAGGTTTGGTGTTATAGACGTTCACTGGCCTATTATAGTCATGACTGTCTTCAAGAAAAATAACAGTCCTTTACGGTTGTTGTTGGGCATAGTTCTAAGGTGGATTATCCATGTGTACTCTAATCCCAGTTGCACATGACCTCAATATATAACTCCCAAATGGCTGGGGTTGTCTCGCCTATCTATGTCCTTTGTTTGTCTCCATTGGGACGTCATGGTTACTCCTTTTCTTGGGCCTATCATGAGGGTTCCTGTCTCATCCATCACTCCTTGCACTTAAGGTAGGTCTCTGAGGTGCCCCTTATCCAACTCGAAGTCCACTTGGAGCATGTGGTGCATCTTGAACTGGTGAAGGATACCTTATTGGAGAGGGCTAATGTCTTATTGGAGATGGTGGTGGCCTTTCATTTTTCGTTGTTGGCCTCGCAGGCTTTGGGTTAGCACCTTGAGCTACTTGTGGCCTTGAAGGTTCTGGGTTTTTACTCTAAGCTACCTGTGGGGGAGCTCGGTTATTCCCAGTGTCTGCAGGAATTTCCCTAGTTTGATTGGTAGGTATTGGATTTTGAGATGAAACCCTAGTCTGGTTAATTCCAGCACTTGCCCTAGATCTCCCATCCTGATTTTGTTGGGTTCTCTACTCGGCCATCCTAGCTGTCGTACTCCCTCGAGGTCACCCCCTAGTCCTTCGTAGGGGTGCTTGGGCTTCAGCCGCCCACCTCGCCATCTCCTCATTTAACCAAGTAGCCTTGGGTAACCTTTCACACAACCTCTAATTCTCATATTCCAACATCGGTATGTATCTTTCAGGATTATAGTAAACCTGGTTTGGTGGTCTGGAACTTTGACCAGGGTCCCGCGGTTGATTACGTTCTCCTGGTGTTGATGAATCACTCCTTTCATTGAGAGTTTGATCATTGACTGGCTGCTTTCCAGGCCTTCGAGGATGCTCTTCAGTGCGAGGAGTGGTCATCCATTTCTAGATCCAGGGATGTTTACAACAGCCATTTTTTTATAAAACATGACGTTTGAAAGAATGCTTAATGCTCTCAATGAAAGCATCAAACTGTTGACGACATTTTTTGTCAACTAAAATTAAATAAGAGTGATTAAGCACTTATAAACAATAAAGGAAGAAAAGAAAAAGAAGAGACTTTTACGTGGTTCAGTAGTTAAATCTACCTACGTCCACGAATCACTTTTATTAAATAAGTAATCTGCGTTTAAAGCTTTGAAAGTAATTTCACAAAGCTTTGAGTACAAATTTGTGTGTAGGAAATATATGACTAAATCCAGGCTATTTATAGACCCAGTTTACAGAATATTCTTCCCTCAATTTTAGGGAAGTTACAAGATATCTCATTTGAATTTGAAATAAAACAGAATATATTAAAATACAAATAAATGTATTATTTCAATAATTATCCCCTAAAATAGGGTTTTTTTACACACAACTTCAACTAAGCTCATAATTGTAGGGATTTATAACTGCAAACACGTTGCTGCTCCAACGCGCTTTCGAGCTTCCATGATGTTTTGAGCTTAGCTAACGTTAACATCACCTTATCCTACACTACAAGAAAAAGGTGTATTACCAACGACACCTATCACTGCTGAAAGTGCCACCTTTTGCTGCTGATATTAATCAAAAGCAACACGTCACCGCAAATAGGTCGTTGTTGATAAGTTCTGCCTAAAATCCCTTATCAGCGGTGACATGTCACCTCGCCACTGATAGTCTATTTCAGCGGCGACACTCTATCAACAGCAATAGTTAAAAAGTCACCACAGATTTTTGTCGATGTGGCTTGCGTCACAAAAACATTTTCGGTGACATATTTAATATTAGGGGCAAACTGTGTTGCCCTTAATATATATTTTCTTTTAAAAAAATATAAAAATATATTATTTTTTTAATAATGAAATATAAATAATTAAAAATTAAAATATTACAAAACATCCATAATTATAAAATATAGTCACTACATCCATAATCATAAAATGTAACTACAATATCCATAATTATCTATTAATAAAATGTAGGCATTACAATTAAGTACAATAATATATTATTCATCCTCTCCTAAATCAGTAGCATCGTCCATATCGTTACTATGTGGTGTTTGCGGCGGCTGCAGTGGTTATTGTCATGGATACTATGGAGGTAAGGTTGACGATCCTGCTCCAAAACTGGTAGTAAGGATATGACGGAGGCTGCATCGACAATGCACCAAACATGTAAGGATAATTTGGTGGAGGTTGTGATGGTACTGCTCCAAACATGTAAGGTGATCCCATGGGTTGGGATGAGGGCTGTGGTGATGCTCTGTACAGGAATTGATGGACTGGGGATTGATGAGAAGATGAAGCTGCAGACGTGTCCGGCGAGGCCGAGGGTTGAGACAGAATTTTGTGGAGGCTGGAACTACACATTAGGTCCACTGGGAAGAAATTAAGACATGAAATTGACTTGCAGAGTTAATTTCTTTGTCATCTCCACCAAATCAACGTATTCACCAAGTGATTGTTGAGGAGGCGCTTGAGATTGGGTGTTTTGAGAGGGATGACTAGAGGATGGCACCATCCCCCTCAATATGTGGTCCAATCCTCGCTTGTGATTGTGTCTCCATCCCAGTACTTTTTCTAGGACATGGACATGGTCAACTGAGGAAGAATCATCCTATTTCGATGCAGTAGCAGATGTCTGCTGACTTTGTGCCATAAAACCAGCCATCAATTTTTCTTGTTTTAAAGAAAGTGTTAGTAGGATTAAAAAAAATAATTCTAAAAATAACACAAATATAATTAGGTAAACTTGCATAATCTTCTTGAGCAGCTTCGTTGACAAACTACTTTGTCTCTTTCTTCCAATGATAATCCTTCCAATCCTCAATAAGGTCCGGGTTCGTCTAAAAAAATATGAACATATGGTTAGATAACTGATAATTTAATTAATATTAATTGTGTTAATATTTTTCCTTACTTTCTTGTGATGGCGGGCCGCCAACGAATTTGAACCTTGTGTTGTTGCATACTTCTATTGTGCTCTGTTTTCCTTATTCTTTTTTTAGCTCTCCACCCAACGAGGATTGGTGAATAACTCACAAATCTTCTTCCACTCGTCCTTGCTAACATTCTGATATGGTTTTTCAAGGATTTTTTCCTAATCCTCAGGTCCATTGTAATATGATGAAAAGTTGAGGTGTCTTTTTATTTTCCTATCGCGGTATTGATCTTTCATCTCTCTCTCGATACCTTTTATACACCGTTCGTAATCTGGTCGGCCCTCTATTTAATAAAACCACTACATTGAAAAGAAAATATATTAATAATTGATTAAATAAATTAGTCACCTTAAAAGACACATTTTATTAGTAACAATTAAAATAAATTACTCACCTTCATTTTTGTTTTGGCCAAGTCTTTGAATTGTTTAGGCACTGCTTCCCATGTATCGTAATATCTGGGAACTCACTGTGAGACCTGGGTGCAGAAGAGGCAAACGAAAGTCATGCTCGGTCCCCACAACCTTGTACGAGCGTGGATCAAATGTTAGCTCCAATGTATGACCAGCTTTTCTACGTCTGGCCTCATGATTCTGAATGGATTAAACCCATTAGCAGCCAAGCCAAGACGGATATTTCTGGGATCTTTTGCAAACTCAGGATGGCTGGCGTCGAAATCCTTCCACGCAGACCCATCAACCAGATGACGCCTCACCCCATCTATTAGGGTTTTATGCCCTAATTAAAACATAATTTCTTTGTAATCTCATTTATTATCAATAAAAGAATAGATTTCATTTTTTGACTTGGTCAATCACTTTGCTCACATGTTTTATTTTCATGATTATTTTTTTAATATAAACTTCTATTAAATCCCGAGCATATAGCTAATCGTATTTATAGTGATGTAATCACAGTGGAATATAAATATGATTATATGTTCAAAATAAGTTAGTTCTAAGATTAGTCAGTGCACAGGATATACACTAACTTGCTAATCTACGATATGATCTACTTACCCATTGTAGTGTTATGTTCTTTCCAGAACATTAGCAAAGTAGATAAGAATGGATGTATTTGTTACATCGGACTGGACCGATATTGACAGTTGATAGGATAAGTAAACATGCTGTTATTATATATTCTAGTCATATCATTTAGTTGACCATAGGTCAATTCAATCTCAATTCTAAGTGGTTAGCATTCTAACTGATTGTATTATTTGAGTTCTTTGACTTGTTCGTTACCAGCTTACCTTGCGGACTAGCCCATACTTACATCTTGGGAACTCGATTGTATAATTGAGTGGGAGTGTTAATCATAGATATGAACATCTATAGCTTCTGATGAAGAAGTGAAACAATGGTTTCCTTTTAGTTTGGTTCAAGGTGCTAAATGATAGAGATCTCATTTCAGTAATTAATATTAGTTTACTGAAATATCATTTACAAGGAACTAAGTGTTTTAATGATAAAATACAATGAAGGGTAAAACAATATTTTAGTCCCATCTCATTGTAGACCGTCTATAGAGGATTGAGTGATAATTATGGTTGTAACAATGGATAATTAATAGCGTATCTATATTTGTTATAAAGTGTTCTATGAATTCAAGAGTGCAATTCCGAGTCTTTAGTGGAGTCATGCGGAATTAATAAGTTAGTAAATTTATTTTTTAGATTTATGATAACTTATTGGAGCTTGATTTCATAGACCCATGGTCCCCACTGTACCTTGGATAAAATCATCTAGATAGTCTTAATTAATTGATTTAATTATTAATTAGAATTATTAAAGTTGACCAGGTCAATTTTGGATAGTTTCATAGAGTTATGTAATTTTAAGAAGAAAAGAGAAATTGTGGCAGATTTATTAATTAAGATAAATTGGTCTCTAAATTAATAAATAAGTTTAAATCAAGGTTAAAATTATAAATAATTAATTTGATAAAGGATTTAAATAATTATTTAATTAATTAAATCAATAAAAAATAATACAAGCCTTGGTTTTAAGTCCAATGGGCTTATAATTAAATGGAAAGTTTCACGGGCCTAAAGCCCGTGATAATTTCAACCTAGGGCTGTTAATTGGCTATTATTTTATTGATTTTTTAATTAAATAAATGACCTAATTGAGTCTATAAAAAGAATGTGAAGAGAGAAGTCAAAACAGAAGTCAAACAGATGACAGACACTGGTTTTCTGATAGGTTTTAGATTCTCTCTAAACATAAGTCTTTTTCTAAGCCTTATTGCTCTTCTCTCTTCTTCTTTTTGTATCTATCTTATGTGTTGAGAATTGTCCATCATAGTCTAGGTGATTCTAAGGATACTTTGGAAGACTATGAATAAAATTGAAGATCGGTTCAGTTTCTTGATAATACTCTGTGACAGAAAGGATACAAGCATTAGAGAAACTGAAGGAAGGACTCATTCATTCCGCTGCGTATAATATAAGTATTCTTATCATTATTTCTCTTTGAATTCAATTTTAGAAACATGTTCTAGGTTATCTCATATTAATTTGCTCAATATTAGATATACATGAAAATAAATAAAGATCTTGTATGATTTTCCCAACACCATCGTCTTTCGATCTCCCTGTATGATGCCATAACATGTCATTCGATGTATGCCTTGAATTGTACATTTTTTTTAATCTGGGAGTCAGCAAAAAATAACGCATGACCTTATGCATATCCATTTTCCCCCTCGTATTTTCATTGATCCATCTACTACTCCCACACACTAGACATGAATCTTTACTTGCATGCTCATTATAAAATAAGTAGCAGTCATCTTTACTCACATGGATCGACTGGTATCCCAACCCTAACTTCTTTAGTTTCTTTTTAGCCTCATTGTGTGTCACATAAATTTTATTATCTTTCAGAAATTCAAACTTTAGTAACTTTAACAATTCGTCAAATGATTTGTTAGGCCACTTCCCCCTCACTTTCATGTGCATCAACTTCGCTAAAAATTTTAGGGATGATATCCAATCGCATCCTGGATACAACTCAGCTTCAATCTCATCGAACAACTTGTTGTAATATTAACCCATCCGGCTGCCTTCCACACCATCTGCTTCATCTGCATTTTTCGAAAATACAAAATCGTCAAGGACTTCTCTCATCTCATATATGTCTTCATTCACCTCGACTAGGAACACCTACTTTCGCTTCCCCATGGTAAACCCACTATTGATAATTTTCTTGAAAACCTCAATCAAAGACATGAGCCTCCACATATCCATAGTTTGTAGTCTAGCATTCAAACATCTAATGCATGGACATGGGATCCTCTTGTCGCAATCTACGTGTTCTTTGGCCATTCTCAATAAGGCTTGGAGACCTTTTCAATAAGCATCGTCGTGTAGATTTCTCATTGTCGTCCAACTCTTATCAATCGCCATCTATGGTACAAAAATAAAATATCATTAAGTAGAACTAACTATGTGTGTGAGTGTGTGTCATAATCCACCTTTTCACTCCACTTCTAAAAGGGTAAAGAACCTATCCCATTCAGGTTTGTAGTATTCATATAATTTAATCTACACTCTTTTCATGATTTTGTTTATGTAAAAAGTTCGGCAGCACCTCCCTATGGTTCTCATAAGTGCGCAGGCTAATATTAAGGTTGTCCATTTACGAGAACAAATAAGGAGACACATATCAAAATCTCTAGTAACGAAACAGTAAAATGAGTGATAGATCAAATTATAGGTATACAACAAACCCAAACTATCCATGCGGACACATACCGTCCTGGATAATTCAGAGAAGCGTATTTAAGAGTCCTTACTAACTCAGCCTCTCCGAATGGGTCTAAGGCTTTTCGTGATTAAAAATAATAAAGAAAACATTATCACTATGTGATAATTTATAACTCTTCTATCATATCTTTGGTCATAAAAGTTTATGACCAAAGAGAAAAACAAAAAAAATTAAATATTTTGTCAACACATTTTATGATGTATTACGAAATCTTATGATTTGCTCAAATTATGATGTCACATATGTTAAGATTATTGTAAAAATTTAATATTAAATGTTAATATATAATTACCTATCTATTTATGAAGTACAACTAATTCGAGTTTAGTTTTATTCAATTCATATTTTAATTATTATATAATTATCTTCAAATTATGTAATTATTAAATCTATAATTTTATTAATGTAACGCCCCAACTCCAAGGACCGTTACAGTGTGCCTTGTAAATAGTGCTAAACTCGCTAATCGAGTCATTTGGCCAAAATCGTGTAACTAAGTATGATTAGCGGTTTAGGGATTAAAATTTTTGGTTAAGATGTAACGTTTCATTAGAACGTTTAATATATATGTTGGGATCCCAAAATTATAATTTCAGAGTCTACTATAAGAAAATATTTACAACAAGCCGTTCAATGCGGCAAAACAGGGTTTAACCCTGGTTCCTCTTTCAAACCTTGCCCAAGTATTGGTCGAGCAGCTGCATATGTACATGTCATCACCTAAGCTCTCCAACTCAAGGATGGTCCAGCTTCCTTTTGCCTTTACCTGCACCACATAGCACCCGTGAGCCGAAGCCCAGCAAGAAAACTCATATGCTCATGAACAGTCATATCTGGCATGCCTAGCAAACATAGCTTTATTCAAGCATGCAAATGAATTCACACAATGCTAGGGTATCCAGGATAAGAAATCCTGCCCTTCTGATTGGAGGACTATCAAGTCAGTCCTAATCAGATGAGTGTTTTAACACTTGAGGTTCTGGTAAACCATAATGAGTGACCAACAAGCAAGTCACTACGAGGCTCAGCACCCAAAGCCATGCATATAATGATCAAAATGATCATACAGAGCTCATAGCTCTGATCAGATGAGTGAATATCACTTTGAGGTCCTGTTAAACGATACTGAGTGACTGACAAGCACGTCACTATGGGGCCGGTGCCCATAGCCATGTGACATAACAGTCACGGGGCTCGCTGGCCCTGGCTCTAACTGACTAGCCTTTGGCTAGACAAGCGCTTTTTAATATTCATCGAACTTGAGGTCGGTCCGGCATTAATGCTCATTTGAGTCATTCAATGCAGAAATTCAATTAGATCTAATCTTTGTTGGCTTGCATGAAACACGCTAAGGTCGTCCTGACTAATGAGTCAGCGCTATGTGACCAATGTCCAGTACCACTGTCGAACCTGACTAATGAGTCACAGCTTCACAGTTGATACTAACACCTTTGCCAATTCTGACTAATGAGTCAGTACCATGCACAAGTAAGCATTGCTACCAAACATATATCATATGTCACACATCCAAAGATGAGGCATTCAACATGCTTACTTAACAATTGCGAGCATAATAATGATCATGCACAAACACAGAGACTCAAGCTCTGACCAATCTCATATTCATCATTCATGGCATGCCCTAATCTGATGTTTCTCGTGCTTCACATGCATCACACTTAATCATCCACCATGGCTCAATAATAATCATATGCAAATGGGCAAAATTGCCAAGCATTCATTATGCTATCAATGTTTACATTTAAACATCCAACATGCATCAAACATAACCATGCATGTCACATATGGGGTGTAGTTATCTTACCTTCGGTCCAAGCACAGGTTACCAACAAATGAGCCACAAGCACGATCCCAATTCCAATCCCCTAGTGATAACCTAGTCACAACCATAATATTAAACCTCATCAAAATGAGTAAATAAATACTTCCAAGCCCAACCCAAGCCTCCGGGACAACAAATCCCATTCAACTAGGTAGTGGGATCGATCCCAGGCCCCTAGAGTTAAGTTCCTATCACAAAAACTCACATTTTCCATTTTTTCCCTTAAGGGTCACGGCCCTACATGGACCATGCCGCAGCCCGCCCCGTGGCAGAGCCTCCTCCACCTTCTTCAAGCTAGGGCCGCGGCCCAACCTCGCACCAACCACTTTTCTTCGTTTTTCCACTTTTAAAACCTTCCAAAATCCTATCCAAACATCTCCAAATCCCAAAATCAAAGTTCCCAAACATTCCCATGATCCAAAACCCATAAAACCCAAGTCTCAAATCACCCAAAAACACATCAAAACACAAAATCCATTTCAAGCTTAAAAACTTAAAACTTAAATCTTGAATTACCTCCAATTGAGTTGTTTCCAAATAAATCCTCTGGCTAATAAGCTTCTAATCTTTCCTAGGATCACTACGCCTCGATCCTCGCTTGAATCCGAGTCATAGAACTCAAGTTACCTTCGAAAATGCGATCGGGAGACGAGAATGGAACTTTAAGGGAGAGAGAACGTACAGAACGTTCTTTTATTCTTTTAAAAGGTTACTTCAAGCTTAAGTAGCCTCAACCATATCCTAACACTCGGGGTCCCGAAAACATCCCCGGGGACAAAATAGCCAAAACCTCCAGAATTTCCCCCCTGATCTTACTAACTCCCAATTTATCACCAAATATTTATTCCCATTACCCAATAACCCGGTAATGTTCTAAATACCCCTTGACTTACTCCAAGTCAAGAATAAATCCTGTTGTGACTTTCCCACTAGCTTACCTCCTAAGATCGTCTTGTGCTGGATAGCCCTGGCATAACCAAATAATAATAAAGCACCACACGCATATCACATATATGTCAAATATGTCCAAAATGGCCAAAATATGAAAATCACCCAATTACTCAAAAATGGGTTCACATGCATATTTAATACATCTAAACATGCATATTATCATTTAATAACATAGTAAAGCAATTATGGCCCTCCCGGCCTCCTAATCAAGGTCCTAAACCTTATTAGGAAATTTGGGGCATTACAATTATTTTATTAAATATTAAATTAATATTTTATCATTTCTAGGATCTTATTAATTATATCATTATCATTTTATTATTTAATTATCTTATTAATTAAGAAATTAAAATTTTATTATTTAATTATCTTATTAATTATTAAATTAATATTTTATTGTTTTATAATTTTATTAATTATTAAATTAAAACTTTATTATTTAATTATCTTATTAAATATTAAAATAATAATTTTATTATTTAATTATCTTATTCCTAACCTCAACCTACCATATTCTGACCTAGTGGATCCTTGGAAATAGTAAGCAGACATCTACTACTACTCATTTTTTCAAGATATTAAAAGAAATATCTTGAAAAAATGAGTAGTACTAGATAAATACATTGATTCGGATTACTATTCTCAAGGCATCCACTAGATGTATGTCTATGGCTTCTTGTTATTAGAAATAATAACAATTATCACTATGTGATAATTATTGGAAAAACATTCAGAGCACGCAGCGGAATGGGCGTGGTGGGCCCATTGTGTACAACAAAAAATATTTTCATCGCTCATATAAACAGTTTATATAAACAAGAAAACATCGAGACAGAAACATTAACGTACAATATTATTACTCATGCAACATATATATATAAATATACATTATATTTATATATAACATATAAACACATAAATGTATGAATATTCAAAAACATGAACAATTACCTCTTGAAGCCTATCAAGTGCCCTTGAGTCTTTTCGTATATTTATCGATCTCCCTATCCAAAGCTTTGAGTACTCAAACCACGATCTTCCGGAGTGTTCTCTACACCTCAAGATGTGTGTGGGCACATAGAGAACATGGGTTTGAATTTTATGAATTACAAGTATTTCTCAACACATGAGAACTTGGATTATGGTCTAAGAATGACTAGAATAATGAAGAAGAAGAAGAAGAAGAAGAGACTTTTTGTCTGACAAAAAATTCTGAGAACTATTATGAATTCTCTTTGTATTGTACATATTATATATCTTCTTCTTATTCTATATCATATATATAGAGATAATTCTATTACCTTATTATTCCTAATAATAATAGTAATATAATAATAATATCATAATGATGATAGGAGTTTATTTAGGTAAATATCTAACATGCCAAATTTAAAAAAACTATTTTCAAATTAGTAATTAATTAAAAAAAACATTGATACAATATCAAAGCAGTTGGTACATGCATGGTACAGTTCTTGGAATGTGTCATGCGCGTACTGCTATATCCATTTTCAGGGATATTGCATTTTTCTTTTATTTATTTATTTAACATAAATCATTCTTCCACAAAATAAGGTATTAATCTTTTCAATAAGGTATTAATCTTTTCAATGAAAAGATGACAATCATATTTCAAATTTTAAATTCAAAATTCAAATTGATGATCATCATTATCATCATCTTTTAAAATTCAATAAATCAAAAACTATTTTTGACTTACCAATTTTATTTTCTCTCACTCAAATAAAATAATTAATTTCAAAAAATAATTAATTAATTTATATATGAATTTCAAAAATTACATATTTAAATTAATAAATATATTTTCTAAAAATTAACAATTAATTCCAAATTAATTATTCAACTTCAATTATCATATAATTGCATACTTTACTCGAAGAATAAAATTATTCTAAAATTACAGTTTTACCCTTGTATCAACTCTTGTCTTGATATGGTGTTGATAGAGTCACCGTTGGGACCTATGGATCTATAATATCAAGCTCCAATAAATATTATATTATTAATCAAAGCTCTTTGATTAAATAATCATATTTATTAATCTCATGATTACTCCACTATAAATATGAGATTGAACTCTTGATAATTATAGATATATATTTACTGAGTATTTTATTAAAGAATAAAGTGTCCATTGATATGTAGCGTCTCAAAATTTTACTTAGCCTGATAGTAGTAGTAGTAGTAGTAGTAGTAGTAGTAGTAGTAGTAGTAGTAGTAGTAGTAGTAGTAGTAGTAGTAGTAGTAGTAGTAGTAGTAGTAGTAGTAGCTTGTAGTATTTTAGTATTTTAATTTTCATGATTATTGGTTCAAGCCGGGATTTAGATAGAAACTCGTAGAAATAGTTATGGATTTTATAAGTTTAACCTATAGTTTAGAAATATTAATTTTAACATAAGGTTTGATTAATATATCTGGTCATAGAAATGACATTTTATTATAACCTAAGGTTTAGATAGAATAATTAAGAACGTGACACTTGTCACATGCATGTATTTCAAGGATTTAAGGATTTTAGATTAATAAATTAATAAATGATAGATCTAGAAGGTCTAGAACCTTCCAGCAGCTATTAGGATCACGTTTTATTCAATCAAGGTTGTTTTAACAAACTTCAAGTGTGTTGAAGTGTGAAAAAACATGTTTAAAATATCATTGTATACCGATATATCGCCTATGGGTGACACGTAAAACACGTCGACTCCGCACGAACGAAAACACGGAGACTCGGGACTAAGGGGGAGGCAATATATCGCCTATAGGGGGCGATATATCGGATCCTTCAGTGTAGTTTGAAATTTCATGGAATCCGAGCTAGAAACAACTCTCAACAACTTGGACCTACTCTTGAACGTTTTTGACCAAGTTCTGGGCATCTGTTGAATAGAAAATTCAAATTTATTCAATTATTATTCATTTATTTATTCTTTTTAAAAGGGGTTAGTTTCACTCCTTGAACTCTATAAATAGTACCTTGCACTCAGCCATTTCATTCATCATTCAAGCATTCTTCAGAGCCTCAAAGCTGTTAAGTTTATTCTAGAGAGAAAACACTAGGGTTTTGGGATTAAAAGCTTTCCAATCTAAGTTTTCTAAACACTTGGGAAGTGGGATGGAGTGACATTTCGGTATTGAGGTGTAGATCAAAGTTCTAGTCTATCCAAGGTATTCATATCCCCAGGTTTAGTTCATTATAGTTCTTTTTATTCTTTCATTTTCTTCCAGATCCTAACTTGTTATTATGGCTTTTGGTTAGGTGTTTGAGTTTCTTGAAATTTAAGGTTTTCGGTAAGCTTCTATCTTGATGGTTTAGATCTTCTCTTCATCTTCATTTCTTTATAAAACTTATGATTTTTACTGTTTGGTTTTAGGAGTTTTCAATCCCGTTCTTGTTCCTAGAGTATATATTGTTTTAGAGTATATATTGTTGACCCTCAATTTGGTCAACGACGCGGAACCACGAAAACGATGTGAAAAGTATGAGTTAAACCAAAATAAGACAAACGACACGAAGATTTTATAGTGGTTCGGCCCCGATGATTTGTAATGACCTACGTCCTCTTAGTGTTTTAATTAATGTAAAGACTCAAAAACTTGCGATCAACGAACTAGGGTTCACTGAGTCACAAGCTCCGAAGATGGATACAAATATTCTATATATAAACACCTTATTTCTCTCTAAGTACAAATTATCATGTATCCCATAAGTAAATCCTATGAGTCCTATTTATAGGCTCATGGATGTACATATGGGCCATGGGTCGTCCTTAACTGGCATTACAAGCACAAATAATAATATTGTTTACATACAAATTAGCAAATATCCCTAAAATATCTAACTTATAACTGCATTTGAGTGTTTGTATTGGTCAAACGAGCAGCTCTGGTCGCATGTTTCTGCCCATATTCTTTTTCCTACTGCTCAGCATATTCCTTGCGTCTATCGAGCAGTACAATTTCTTCTAATAACTTGGTCGTAGGTTGACCAGACACCTTCATTAATGATTAGCCACGTGTTGTCCACGCACCTTTTTAATGTGCCGCATCATCATGCTAATATTTAGGGAAACATTTGCCCCCTAAGTTTATTTTAATGCGAACAACATTTAATAAACTTACTCGATCAGTAATCTACTGACCCGTCACATCCAACTGTACTTATTTTCTCGAAAAAGTAAGTAATTATGACCTTTTCAGTTTTCTAGGAATGATTTGATGGTTATTGCAATTTCCCATACCTCAAAACCCTACTCTCATCATTACTTGTCAATAATACCATGATCAGTATAAATATAGATCTCCTCACTCCTTTTCATTTTTACCCAAATTTTCTCTCTCTTCAAGAACTCTCAAAAATCTCCCAAAAACCTTCAAGTGTTTCTTAGTGTAATCCAAAGCTTTCTGAGCAATTTCGAGCAATCTTCTTGTGATTTCTTCAACAATCTTCACTTCAAGTAAGTTTTGTGCAAGTCCTTTGGATTTTGTACAATTTCCCTACATTTTGGTTGTAATTCTTCTATTTTTTTGTAACTATTTTTTTATGTTCTTGGTGGGTTCTTGAATATGATCGGGTTTAGGCAAAAAAATACATAGGAATTATAGGATGAAATAGGAATTTTAGGTAGTTTTATTGCATATAACGATGTTTAGGAAAGGTATTTGGGTTTATTAGCACTAGTTTTGGGTCCAAAATTGAATTGAAAATTTGATTTTGGTATTTCCGAAAAACTTAGTTTTTCCTGCCTATTTTTTAAGTTGAAATTTTTTTTCTGAAAAACTTTTTAGTTTCACTTTTTGATCTGTTTTTCCCAATCTGCTCGCAAGATTTTTGTGTTTTTACTCAGATGCTACTGGTCAAATAAAAGCCTAACTTTTATCCACGAGTAACATTATCCTTTCCTTTTTGTTTTTCTTTCTCTATTGGTCGTAGATTCTCATTTCCCCTTATTCTTCTCAGATATTCATGCACGATCCCTAGGGAGGTGAGAGGCCAATAGACGAAGAGCTTTTAAACATGTTAATTCTTCGAAGACTCTAAACTGCCTACTTTACCCATTCCACCAAATACAACACCATCGACCAGCCATCCCATTTCAAACCCCTCTATGGCACGGGTGAAACACGTTGCTCAGAGGAGGAAAAAGATCCTTGATCCTCACATTGGCTAGCATGCGGCCAATGTTGAGGGTCTTTCCACTACTGGCTGACCTGCAGCAACCGAGCAGCCTCCCGAGATTCTCATTTCCCATGCCCTTGTAAAAGAGGTCGTAAAAAAGGACATACCCCGGTACGTCGCCCCTCCTAGCATTATATCGAGCAGGATGGTGGCCCAATATCCCAAGAAATACAGCCTCCTTGAGATTACATTATTCAAGTCAACCCCTGACCAGAGGGCGAACGTTCCTGGAGGTGCTTATAGTGTCTGGTCGAGGTATCACATCGAGGCAGGGGCTAGTTTGCCTCTGCACGATTTTTTCTGAGGAGTGGCAAATTATTTCAACATTTCTCCATTCCAAATTATGCCGAATGGGTATAGAGTGTTATCAACACTCTATATTCTTTACCACCACAAAAAATGGCATGTACCCACTCCCCACGAAATCAACTACCTGTTTGATTTAAAATCCAACCCCAACCAAAATAACACGGGGTTTTTCCATTTCTTCCATCAGGAGTCTTCCTGCACATTCCTGACCGACATACCTATAAATCCAATGTGGGCAAATACTTCCAAGAGTATTTCCTCACAACCAATCTTGTAGCGGACAACCCGTCCTTTACTTGGGGAGGTAATTTTTCTTCTCGAATTTGTTCAAACTTTTAGTTGTTTTTTTTCTGTCTTAGTTTACTCTATTGAATATAGGACCATGGCTCCGACCAGAACCTACTCAAAGCATGGTAGAGAGGGTTGTTGCCTTGTCCAGCATGACCTCTATAGAAAAGAGTGTCAATGAGTTGGTCATCGAAAACAATCTAAGGTTGGTTGGCCTTTTGGAGCCCCATCAAGAGGTGATGGAAACAACTACTGGGAGTGCCACAGGAGAAGGTGCTGACAATTCCTCGCAACCACAGGATGTTTCTCAACCTCCCATGCGTCGACCGATGATAGGGGTTGCTATCAGAGAACCAGTCCTCACTCCTCGACCAGAATCCATTACTCCTTCCCATAGGAAGGGATAAAAAAAACTACCCGACCACCTTGGTTGGGTATATGACTCATCCAAGGATGAAAATGGTATGGATTTCTCAACTCTTTTAGATACATTGCCCATTCCTATTAGCATGTTCGACTGGAATGGCAACTTTATTTTTCCAACGAGTAGCTTTAATCCAGATCTCTTCGAGGAGGATAATGTTTGTAGAAGTAACAATTTAGATAAAGTACCGACCAATATCTTTAGTTCATGTATAATACTTAGAGCTTTTCCTTGTCGATCTTTATAAATTCTTGTAGACACTTTAACTAATTTTGTTCGCCTCTTTCTCAGTCATGCAGGTGAACAATGCTTTTGACATCTATGCCCCGGGAGGCAAAACCACTAGTTCGAAGAAGTCGAGCAAGAGAGAAGCTGGAGGTACCAGCGGGGCACCCCTGAGCAAGAAGACTCGACAAACCAAGATTCATCTTCCTACCAGGTCAACTACTCCTCCTCCCTCCTCTCAACCTAAATCTTCCATTGAGCCGGTGGGAGATCCTATTGTGAACGAGATGCTGGCCAACGTCTCCTGCGCCACCATAGACAAGCTGTAAAAAGTGGCCAAACATCGACTCAGCAAAGAGGCCTTTGCCTCTCTTCCTTCTTTGAAAACTGACCAAGTCATTGGTCGCAGTTTCAACGAAATCCTCTCTGTAAGTCTTTCACTAACATCACCTTTATGTTATTCGTAGGCTCTCCTGACCCTAAATAATGGCTGGCGTCGTGCTGAAGAGGATGGCTCCAAATTCGCTCAGGAGCTAAAAGCAGTAGAGGACCAGATCAAGGCCCACGATGAGGAGCTAAGAAAGACCAAGGAGGACCTGGACAAGGCTGTAATCTTAAAAGAGAAATACAAGGATGCGTCCATGGCCAACCATGACAAGTTAGTCAAGCTTCAAAAGGATTTGGTCACTAGTCAGAAAGAGGCCAACGAGCTGGAGGAAAAGGTGAAACAGCTTGAGGAGATTATTGCGAGCAACTTGGAGAGGTTTCAAGGTGCAACTTTCACCTGCTTCTATATGTTCTGGAAGAACAATCAAGGTGCAAAATTGCTCGATGTGCTGCTCGACTAGAGGAGGAGAAAAATGTCCCTGCATCTCCTGAGATTTCCTTGGCCACTGGGATCGACAAAGAAGAGGAAGCTGGAGCGGCTGTCGACCAATAATCCCATCAAGACCCTCCTACTCAGTGAATATATTTTTTTCTATTTTGTAACTATAACATCCGAACAACCCATCTATGGTGTTAAGACAATTCGCTGCCTAAGGCAATTTTATTTACTATTTATAATAGTTTTAATTACATCCGAGCAGCAATTGCTCACAGTGTAAAGATATTTCATTTTGATATTACAATTGTTATTATAACATCTGCTCGTATGATCAAACCTAGCATAACACTTTACTATTTCATAGAATCTATTAAAAAATTTGAAAAATAACTCTAAGTGTCGTAGTATGCTTTCTTTATTTTGCTCATGTATTTACATATGTTTATCATATGCTCTGCCCGCTTAGTATCTTATATGCCCCAAAGTGATCGAGGAGTTTAAGGTGCTCGGTCACTTGCCATTAACCAATACTTGTTTGAACATTACTACTTGCGTCTTGTAAACAACAATGAGAATGTAGCAAAACAGCACTCGTAATGAGAAAATACTTGTAATAAATACAATAATTGGCAAGAATAACTAGTTGTGCACAGTTCCTTTTATTTCTCGTAAAAAATGGACAAAAATTTGTGTTTATATGAGTGATCAAAATTTGATCTTACACTTATAAGTGACCAACCATTTAACTGGCCAGCCCTTGTTCAAAAACTTGTAAAAGGTAAAACTAAATACAAGCCAAATATTTAAAAAGAAATGTTCATTGATAATACTTGCGCAGGTGTTCTCCATTCCAATAGCGAGGAACGAGATCTTCGTTTAAGCGTGCAAGTTTGTATGTGCCTGGTTGAAGAATTTCTTTAATTTGATATGGACCTTCCCAATGTGGTCCGAGTACTCCTGGAGCCTGGTCGCGAGTATTGAGAAAAACTCTTCAAAGTACCAAATCTCCTACGTCAAACTTTCTTTCGCGTACTTTAGAGTTAAAATATCGAGTGACCTTTTGCTGGTAAGCTGCAACTCGTAATTGGGCCTACTCGTGCCTTTCATCTATTAAGTCCAAAGATTCCATCAGTATTTGGTTCTTTGTACTCTGGTCGTAAGTTAACCTTCTATGAGAGGGCGGATCTAACTAAACTGGTAACATGGCTTCAAACCCATATGCCAAAGAAAATGGTGTATGGCCTGTTTCCATTCTATGTGTTGTTCTATACGACCAGAGTACCTCAGGTAGTTCTTCTGGCCATGCTCCTTTTGCATGTTCAAGTCTTTTATTCAGTGTGTCTTTTAGCGTTTTTTTACAACTTCAACATGTCTGTTCGCTTGTGGATGGGCTACTAATGAAAAGCTTTTTGTTATGCCATG
Organism: Humulus lupulus; assembly: GCF_963169125.1. Taxonomy (NCBI): domain Eukaryota; kingdom Viridiplantae; phylum Streptophyta; class Magnoliopsida; order Rosales; family Cannabaceae; genus Humulus; species Humulus lupulus. The sequence goes on from NC_084793.1 coordinate 213,326,004, forward strand.
TTTTTCACAGAAATCAATGAATAGATCATTGTCAAATTGTGTGCCATTATCTGACACAATCTTTTTTGGCAATCCATATCGGCATACAATGTTTTTGACAACGAAATCTAGAACTTTCTTGGTTGTGATTGTCGCGAGCGATTCAGCTTCTACCCACTTAGTAAAGTAGTCAACAGCAACTACTGCGTATTTGACATTTCCCTTTCCTGTAGGCAAAGATCTGATCAGGTCTATTCCTCAAACTGCAAATGGCCATGGTCTTTGCATTTTTTAAAGCTCATTTGGGGCTGCTCGAGGTATTATGGAGAATCTCTGACATTTATCACATTTTTAACAAACTCCATGGAATCCTCGATCATAGTAGGCCAGAAATACCCTTGTCATAGAATTTTCTTTGCCAAGCTTTGCCCCCCCAGCATGATCTCCACAGAATCCTTCATGTACTTCTCGCATCATTTCCTTAGCTTTTTCCTTCGAAATACATTTCAATAAGGGCATAGAGTACCCTCATCGATACAGAATTCCATCAACCAAGATAAATTGAGTCGATTTCCTTTGTAGTGTTCTCGACTTATTTCTGTTGACTGGTAACAATCCATGTTCGAGATATTGAATGATGTGGGTCATCCAAGTGTCAGCTACTTGTATTACTAGGGAGGATTCTTCTACTAGAATGCTGGGAGCTAATAAGCATTTGACCGGCACTATACTCAGCGTGTCGGCATCCTTGGCACTTGCCAATTTGGCTAAGGCATTAGCATTGGAGTTCTGGTCATGAGGTACTTGCTATAAAGTATACTTTTCAAACTGCGCTAGTAAAGCCTTTGCCTTGTTTAGAGACATGACCATTTTAAGATCCTTGGCCTGATATTCTCTGATGATTTTATTAATAACTACTTGGGAGTCACTGTATATCTCCAGTGACTTCACGTTCACATCCCTGGCTAGTCTCAAACCTGGGAGCAATGCTTCATATTTGACTTTATTATTGGAGGCATTAAAATTAAATCTTATTGCGCAGTGAAACCAATGTCCCTTAGGTGTTATAAGAATTAAGCCTGGCCCTGAGTTATGCTCATTTGATGACCCATCCACGAACAGTTTCCAGGTTAGAGTTTTATCTTGGGCGTCAGGCTCTACAATCTGCTCGTCGGTTGGGAGTCCAGTGAATTCGGCTACAAAGTCTGCTAACGCTTGTCCCTTTATTTTTTCTCATGGTGAATAAGAAATTTTGAACTACCCTAACTCAACTGTCCATTTTAATAGTCGACCAACGGCTTCTGGTTTTTGCAAGACTTGTCGTAGTGGCTGGTCGGTAAAAACTATAATGGGGTGGGCTTGAAAGTAGGGTCACAACTTTCTCAATTCCTATATCAAGCAATAAGCCAATTTCTCTATAGTTGGATAGCGTGATTCTGCCCCTACTAGCCTTTTACTTATATAGTATACTGCCTTTTGGATGTTGTTTTCTTCCCTTATTAAAACAACACTGGCAGCATACTCTGTTATGGCTAGGTAGATGTACAAAGTTTCTCCTTCGAATGCCTTGGACATAATGGATGGTCGCGACATGAGGTCCTTAAGTGCTTGAAAAGCCAATTCGCACTCTTCTGTCCATTCAAATTTTTTGTTTCCTCTGAGTACATTAAAAAATGGGACGCACTTGTCTGTAGATTTGGATATAAACCTGCTCAGAGCAGCAATTCTTCCTGTTAGGCTTTGTACATCTTTAATTTTAGCTAGTGATTGCATCTCGATTAGCGCTCTGATTTTTTCAGGATTGGCTTCAATTCCTCGCGAGTTTACTATGAATCCCAAAAAAATTTCTGATCCGACTTCGAAGGAACACTTGAGAGGATTAAGCTTCATCTACTATTTTTTCAAGATGTTGAAGCATTCCTAAAGGTCCTTGACGTGCTCACCAACTTTTTTCGACTTGACCAACATGCATCAACATAAACCTCCATGTTATTGTCGATCTGGTCTTTGAACATGTGATTTACTAGTCGTTGGTAAGTTGCACCAACATTTTTCAAACCAGAAGGCATTACCTTGTAACAGTAAAGCCCCGTATCTGTTCGAAAGCTGGTATGTTCCTCATTAGGCAAATGCATACTAATTTGATTATAGCCAGAGTACGCATCCATGAATGATAGATTTTCATGCCCTGATGTAGCATTGACCAGCTGGTCAATCCTTTGAAGTGGGAAACAATCTTTCAGGCAGGCTTTATTAAGATCTGTGAAATCCATGCAAGTCTTGGATAAAAATGCTACCCTGATGAATCGATTTTCCTTTAGCTTCACGACCTCTTCTTTTGAGGTTTTAGATCTATCTTTTTCGAGCAACCTTCTTTTTGTTGAACCGGTGGGTGGTTTTTTTCTATGTTAAGAACATGGCTGATAACTGCTGGGTCAATTCCCACCATGTCTTTATGCGACCAGGCAAAGACTTCCTATTTTTTCTTCAAAAACTCCACTAGCTTTTCTTTTATTGTTGTTTCTATGTTTTTATCAACTTTCACAACTTTGGTCGATTTTTTTCTTCTAACTGGATCTCCTCGAGATCCTCCAAAGGTCCTATATCTTCTTCAAAATCCCCAAACTGAGGATCTATGTCTTCATCCTCACTTTGGGCAACACCATATTTGGTGACTTGTTCACCTGATTGGGCATGGGACTCATTTATTATTAGAAACCTTTTTTCTGCTCCGTTAGAACTACTCGAAGCAATTAATCTGCGCCCTGATCCAGACTTTCTCTCTTTGGTAATCGAGGAGTTATAGCATTCTCTAGCTTCTCGTTGGTTTCCCAACACGCACTCGACTCTTGCATCTGTTGAAAACTTCATGGCTAGATGCCATATTGAAGTTACTACTCGTAGTTCTGGCAGGATAGGTCTTCCAATCACAGCATTATATGCGAACGAACAATCAACTACTATAAAATTAGTGAGTAATGTCCTGTTCGCAGGTGCTGTTCCTACGGTGACTGGGAGCCTGATCGATCTTGTTGGTGCAAGTCATTCACCAGAAAAACCATAGATGGTTTGGTTGCATGGTTCTAAATCTTGTATTGACAGTTTCATTCTTTCTAACGATGATTTATAGAGAGTTTTCATCGAGCTTCCAGTATCTACCAACACTCATTTTACCACCATGTTTGCAATTTGAATATCCACGAACAAGGGATCTGAATGGGGGAATCAGACATGTAGTGCGTCTAGCTCGAAGAAGGTTATACTATTTTTCTTTGTTTAAGCTTTTTTGGGAGTTCACCCCTCAACATTTAGCATTTCTATGTCCTGCTTGTGACGTAGGGTCCGGGCATATCTTTCTCTTGCCTTACCACTATCGCCGGATAAGTGTGGTCCCCCACAAATAGTAAGCAAAGTACCAGCGACCGGGGCTGGCTGCAGAGGAGGCGAGCGTTGGCGTACGTGTTCCTATTCGTTGCCTCTGTTAGCCCCCTGCTATGGATTCCCCCCTGTTCATACATATCTCCTCAGATGTCCTTGTCGTATAAGGAACTCAATCTTGTCTTTCAGCAGGTAACATTCGTTTGTATCATGGTCGTAATCGTTGTGGAAGTGCCAAAACTTTGTTGTGTCTCGTTTGGAAATTTCCTTCCTGATTGGGGCTAGTCGCCTGAAAGGGACAATGTTATGGATGGCCTGATACACTTCTAATCAGTTGTCGATCAAGGTTGTGTTGTTGGTAAACCTCGAATAATACCTATTCTGCTATGGGCGCTTGTTATCAGACGTCATCTGCTCCGTGTTTGCTCTTTTGCCTCCGTCTTTGTTATTATTTTTGCCATTATTATTGTTGGGTTTGCTTGACCCACTAGCTGCCTTGGTCGACTCTTCCTTTTTGGCATGGTCATCCTTTTGAGACTTTCCTTCATTGGCAATAGCCTCCTCCAATTTTATGTATTTTTCTGCTTGATCCAAGAATTCTTGAGTACTTTTGACTCCATTTTTTCTTAGGCTGCTCCAAAGTGGAGATTGGCATTGCACCCCTGCAGTAATGATCAGCATCTTTCCCTCATCTCCAACTGATTTGGCTCGAGCAACTGCTCGCATGAACCTCTGGATGTACTCTTTAAGGGGTTCTCCTTCTTTTTGCCTTATATCAACCAGTTGGTTGGCCTCTGTCGGATGTATCTGACCAGCATAAAATTGTCCGTAAAATTCCTTTACGAACAATTCCCATGAAACTATGTTGGCCGGTGGAAATTTAAAATACCACTCCTGAGTAACATCAGACAAAGTAGCAAGAAAGATCATGCATTAAGCATCTTCGAACACCTTCTAGATGTCCATTTGTATCTCAAATTTGTTCACAAAAGATACTGGGTCTTCTTTTCCAGTATAGTTGGGCAGCACTGGAATTTTGAACTTGCTTTGGATTTCGGCCATAGCAATTATGTTGATGAATGGTGTGTCTTTTCTCCAATCGTGATCTACATGGGAAGTTTTATTCCCAACTAGCTATTGTACTGCATGGTTCAGAGCGTCTATTTGAGGCTGAATAGCAACCGATATAGCAGAGGCAGGAGAAAGTGCAGCAGGTGGGACATGCTCGTCGTGTCTTTCTCTTCGATCATTGAGTATATCCCTTTAATCCCCATCTCTCCATCTCTGCTCGCTTTCTCCTAGTCGGTCAAAGATGTTAGGTTGCCTGGGCTGCTCCCCTGCATTTTGGCTTGCTGGTCGATTGTCCATTGGAGGGTTTTGTTGTCCGAACCTTTACTCTTGTTGTCGACCAGCATTTCTTCTGTGACAATCAAAGTGCCCTTCATTATAGTTATGTTCATCTCTGAACTACGACCTCCGGGTACGTGCCTGCTATATGCACTGTCCCCCTCTCTTCTCCCCAACTCATTTCGGTAAACAGGAGGAGGCCTGCGCTAGCCGTTGGGTCCTGAGACATTGTTATGTCGTGGGGGATCTCAGATTACAGAGCCTAAGTCTGGCTGCCTCCTGTTTCCTGAGGGAACCTGTCCCTTGCCAAGTAAGACTTGCTCATCTGTTGCGAGATGTCTAGGGCTTCTAGGACATTGTTCGTCCCTATTCTATCTTCGCTGTTGTTTGCTACTTCAATCATCATGAGAGGGTTGATGGTGCTCGTTATTTCTATTAGGATTCTAAGTTTGTCTTTCCTGTTGGGCAGCTTGGTGTTGTTCTGGCTACTGTGGATTTCTCGGGTTTTGTGGGTTCAAAGGATATGGGTGATGCTCTGATCGTGGATTTTGAGGAGGATGAGGATTCTGTGGTATGTCTTGCTGGGGGTTTTGTGCAGGTGGCAGTCCTCGAGCTAACTATATGGCCGCTTCTAAGGCCACCGTCACATCTCTTTGTCAATGATCCATGTCCACCTGTCTCTCACTTAATTCTTGTTGCTGCCAATCGAGATCCATCTGTTGCATCACCATTGTATCAGCCACATTCTCTTGGTTACCTTTTAAGGTGGCTAACTTGTCCTGCAACATTCCCAAGGTTGTTCGCAGGGTTCCAACGTCCATCTCCTCCTCTTCATCTTCTAATTCCACTTGTGGTTCCTCATCTATCACGCCCGGTGGAGGAGGTGGATTTTGTGGATTCTCCGTAGTCTCTCCAGCTTGACCCATCCTCTTGGTGTTCTTAGCCATTTTTTTATCATTGAATTCAACTCTCAATGAAAGCACCAAAAAGTTGACCCTCGATTTGGTCAATGACATGGAGTCACAAAAACGGTGTGAAAAGTATGAGTTGAACCAAAATAATAGAAACGACACCAAGATTTTATAGTAGTTCGTCCCCGATGATTGGAAATGACCTACGTCCTTTTAGTGTTTTTATTGTAAAGACTCAAAAACCTACAATCACCAAACTAGGGTTCACAGAGTCTCACAAGCTCCGAAGATGGATACAAAGATTATGTATATAAACACCTTAGTTCTCTCTGAGTACAAATTATTGCGTATCCCGTAAATAAATCCTGAGTCCTATTTATAGGCTCATGGATCTACATATGGGTCATGGGTCATCCTTAACTTGCGTTACAAGCACAAATAATAATATTGTTTACATACAAAATAGAAAATATCCTGAAGTATCTAACTTATAACTGCATTTGAGTGTTTGTCTCGGTAAAACGAGCAGCTCTGGTCGCATATTTCTGTCCATCTTCTTTTTCCTACTGCTTAGTATATTCCTTGCGTCTATCGAGCAATACAGTTTCTTCTGATAACCTGGTCGTAGGTCGACCAGACACACCTTCATTAATGATCGACCACGTGTTGTTCACACGCCTTTTTAATGTGCCATGTCATCATGCTAATATTTAGGGAAACAGTTATCATATTATATATATATTTAAAAAACCATATACAATATTTTGGTTTAATTTTCTTTTAATATGTTTATTTCATTCTTTTATATATAATATTGTTTATTTATTGGGAATATAACCATTTAGTACCGTGTGTTTTATCGAAATACAGACTTGGTATCATATGTTTTCAATAATGCTCATCTGGTACCTTGTAATTTGAAAGTGTCATATTGTATACCCTAGACTCAAATTTGAACAATAAAATTTTATAAATATATGACCAAACTACCCCCAATTATATGTGGTTAAGTAATTAAATTTGAATTTGAAACTCATATAATTGAGGAAAGTTTGGTCATATAGATAAATTTTATTGATGAAATTTAAGTTCATGGTACTAAATATGTACGATTTCAAATTACAGGGTACTATATAAGAATTATTGAAAACATAAAATATCAAGTATATATTTCGATAAAACACAGGGTACTAAGTATCTACCCTTATTTATTTGAAATTTATATGACAATGATACTAATTTAATAAAAATAATTAATTAATTATATAAATAAAACTAAGCAAACGTGTATTGTATGTTGCTTTTATCTAGTATTTATATAAAGGAGAGTTTCAAGGAGATGAAGTGGCACTTTAAAATTTCTCCAAAGCACTTATTCTATTTTTTTATTTTTGCATATATTTTAATTCTTCTTTTTCAAATTTATGACTATTAGTTAATAGTTAAAGAAAAGATACACAAAAATATCTTAAAAAAAAATAAAAAACGTTAGAGAAAATAAATTTTAAAAAATGTATTTATAATTAATTAATAATAACAGAAAAAACAAAAATATCTATTTAACTTTTAAAACTCTCTCACTTATAATCATTTTTTTTCCATTATTGATAATTCTTTTCTCAATTATTACTATTATCACATTTATATATATCAACTTTTGCTAATGAACTATTTTCATGTTATTTATTTACGACACACTCTACCATCTATATATATTTATTTTATTTTATTTTTTTCATTTTTCGCATTTCTTATTTATCATTGGATTTGTAAGATTGATTGTTGAAAGCTTCAAATTCGATATTTAACTTCCTTTTTATTTTTATTTTTTTTATCTCTTGTGTTTAGTTTTTTCTTTTTATCTTTTATGGAGTCTCATGTTTGACTCCCAAATTTTGAGTGTATGGGATTTCAGTTTCAAATAGTCATCGTTAGTTTGGTATTAAGTATTAACCTAAGAGTGTATCATTTTCTATGTTTTATGTATGGATTTATATTCATTACATTATGAGTTTTATTATTAATTCACTTTTTTTATATATAGAATTCCAAGATGACGCTATCTTTTTGTATGCATTTTTTTCTTATTGGACTTATTGGGTATATGTATGTTTAATGTTATTTATTTTGCTAACATTTATAATTTTGGTTCATTATCTAAAAATAATAACATAAGAAATTTTAGAAAATGTGACTTATCATCGTAAATATATACATTAATTAATTAATTTAAACCAATTAAAATCAAATCTCTTATTTTGTGTATTTATATTCTAACATTGTCTATTTTTTTATAATTCATTTTTTAGCAATCTTTCATATCTGTAATAATTATAAATCAATTAATTAATTTAAATCAATTAAAATCAAATAAATTATTGTCAAGTTATACATAATCATTGTTATTTAAAATCGAATAAATAAAAATCTATTTTTTCCTCATTGATTTATATTACTTTTCTAATTTATGGGTGATAATAATAATAATAATAATGTTGACGCCGTTTTTCGTCAACAGTGAAAGAAGAGCACGTAAATAACAAACAGTAATGACCAATTAAAAAATAACAACACAAAACACGATTTTTACGTGGTTCAGCAGTTAAATCTGCCTAGTCCACGAGTCTCTGTTATTAAACTCAAGATTATCTCTGAAAATTCTTAAGCATGAATTCTTCAGAATTTTCTCTCAAGGTTCAGAATTTCGGTCCTTCACAATGGTGCACGACTTCTCTATTTATAGAGAAGGATGCAGAATACTATCCCACATATTTTGGGTAGTTACTCTTTTTGTGTAAATAAATTAAATGGTTTTAAATGCCTGCAATCCGATATAAAAGGAAACGCCCCCTGAAGACCAGGGGGCGTATAACTAACCGAATAATATCCCATGATTTTATGGGATTTACAATAATAAATGCAGAGCAGGCCCCTTATAAACAACACTTATAGATATTCGAAGTCATTATCATATATCTCCAAGGCCTTAATCTCCCAGATTTCTCATCAGCTTTCGAGCTAATGACATCTCCCGAGGTCATATGGCTTCGAGATCGTACGTACGTCAGGCTCGGAGTCCCTGATCCAAGGTCATTCCTGAGGATAGAGGTGTCTCGGGAGCTACCTTTGGATATCATGAACGTTTCGAGGCCACCACATTCGAGGTCATATCGAGTCTTGCAGGCTCGATATTTAATCCTGGAGCATACTTCGAACTTTACGGGTTCATTCGCTGCGAATCCAGCTTTCGAGGTCACATTTAACATGGCTCGAAATCTGGGTATAACATCTTGCCCCCTCAAAAGTATTTGTTCGAATCCTAAGAGAAGGAAACTTTTGAACTACTTTCTTCGGGAACCGTACCGTCATGCACTTTTGAAAATGGACACGCGTCAGCTGGGTATTGCTCACTTATGATACTTGAGTACCTTGGAAACATGCCCACGATCATTCGTCTGCCACCTTTTCGGTACCATCTTATCAGTAATCCCCATCCGTTGGATCTTGCAAGGCTTTCATTCAACGCCCCAGATTAGTCCCCTTTTTCCATCTATATATATAAGACCCCATTCATCATCTTCTTCTTTATTTTCATTCATCAGGAGCAAGAAAAGAAAAGGACGAAACCAGAGGTCAACTCAGAAAACTTCTATCTCATGCATGTTCTCTCAGCCAAAAAAGCAAAGAACCCCCGATTTGCTCGAGTCCGTGAGTTCATATTTGCAGCCTCTCCTTCAGTCAGCAATTTCTCTGCAATCGCCATTATTGTGTAAGTGTGCAATCTTTGTTTTCCCTTTTGCCAGTTTTTGTTCGTACTGTTCTTGCTGTGTCTTTGAATGTACCAGTTTATTTTCTTAGCATAATACGTTAGGGGATTTTTATTCGATAGGCTCTTATGTTTTTTTAGATTCCCATACTGAATTTACATCACTGGTTCACACCCAGTTTTGATGTTTGAGCAAGGTTCCTGTTTTCTAGGTTTTAAAATTTTAAGAGACGTTTCTTGTACACCAAGGTTTCAGGTGAAAAACCTTGGCTTTGACAAATGCACGAACCCCAAGGCTGCCTTTTCTGGTTATCCGCCACTCTTTTTCCCCTGATTTTTCGGGATTTTCAAAAAATTATCCACTCTCCTCCCTTTCTCGTGGAACGCACATCCTGACTCTTTAATAAGGGTCTTAGTATATAGCTTGTTTTGTTCCTAAACTCCGAGCTCGTTCTATCGAACTCGTAATTCTTGCATGCATGGCCCTCACCATTTTTTCTTTCTCGCTAGATGTCACAGAATCTGGAAAGACGGTGGGGGTCGTTGCTGGCAATCCCTTACGAGCCAAAAACCCCGAGCCCAGAATCGTTGTTCGCCCGGAATCAACGTCGGATACGGGAATACGAGCTTGCACGCGAGCATGAGGATATTCGAGCTCATTATCGCCACCAAATAGACGAGGTCATAGAGAAGAAGAGGAGAATTCTTCGAGAGGCTCTTTATCCAGAGTTCAACTCAGGGCCTAGGCCGATTCCCCTCGACCCTGCACTAAAGGTCACCGTCGCATTCTATCCAGGAGAACTTCAATTTTCACTAATGGGGGAACCTTCTTCCTCACAGCCGAGGAAAGAAATGTTCGAGGCCGAGCACTATTGGAGCTCGGTTACCTCGACTAGTCAGATAACTAACATCTTGGCCCACCATGGCCTCAACTTGTCTGGTTCTTTGAAGTGCCGAGCTCCGGCCGACCACGAACGAAGCTGTTTCGCCCCTGGGGGCCGCGACGCCAAACTGAAATACGCGGCATGGAGCCAGGAACACATGAGGGCGGGGGCACTGTTGCCTTTGAAATCTTTTTTCAAGGACTTCACAGATTTCGTTGGGTTGGCTCCATTCCAGCTCAACACCAATTCTTACAGGGTGATGTCCGCCCTGAGATCGCTATACCACGAGCTGTCATGGGAAGGGCCTTCGCCTCAAGAGATTTTATATCTCTTTTGTCTGAAAAGCAACCCCTCTCGATCTCGGGGAGGAGATGGCTTTTATTATCTTTCGAGCTATCCCAAAGAGAAGAAGGTCTTTGAAGATCTTCCTAATCATCCGCCTGATTTCAAAAAGGCCTTCTTCTGGACAGACGGTCTGTCCCCGTCTCGACACTACTCGTTCAGGCGGATTCGTAAGTATTCCCGTTATCTTTATCTCTGTGCTCGAGATTTTAGCTCTTAGATCCATGCTTAGTTGAAATGTATCTTGCTTTTCAGCCAACTTTCAGCATCCCACTCCTGACGAGACAATGAAGGGACATAAGGAGACCCTGCTCCAACTCCCTCATGGTAGGAGGTCTCTCCTGTACCTTTTACATGAGGATAAGCTCCGAAAATGCGGACTTTTGGGGGAGGGCCAGTCTACCTCTGATTGGTCCAATAAAAAGTATGAACACTGGGAGCAGGTGCCGCTGCCCACAAGCGTCCTCCCCCCGAGGAGAGAGGTGATGTCCCCACTTCCAGTTCGCATAAGGAGTCCGTTGTCGGGGAGCGAGGCTAATGACGAAGCCTCGAGCTCAGACTCGGATGAAGGTAAAGCCCTCCATACTTCGAGAATGTGGTCCCCCACCTTACTAAGGCATAAGCCCAATAGGTTAGTCTCATGCCCACATGATAGATACCACTTCTACATATGGAGTTGGGTAGACGACTGTGTCCATAGGTTTGATAGTGGGCTCGGGAAGTATGACACCATGTATACTTCGGACGAGGTGTGGAACAGGATAGCTGTCCAATACAGGACCAACGATTATAGGGACCTTTCGAGGTTATCACCCACCTATAGGGAAGGTACTCCCCCTGCTTCTTCTGAAGATGGGGGAATTTCATGGTCCCCGAGCTCTAGTTCGGGGAAGAGTTCCAGTTAGGTCTTTTCTTCACTTGTTTTTCTTTTTTTTTTATTTTCCAAGCTTATTATCATTATGTCTAACTCTGATTGGAATTGTGCAGGTTCCATGGACTCCGACCTCGATGCTATGCTTTTTAGCGATGAGGGATCCGGAGCTTAGAAGAGTAAAAGTCCGAGAATCCCGCGGAGGTCCGACCGACCACCCAAGATCCCCAGATGCCACGAGAAGACCCCAACGGCCCAGACTACTGCGAGCACAACCGGGGAACCGGTTGTCCAGGTTGATGCGTCTGGCTCAACCGTGCCCATCTCGCTTCCTCCGACCGATACTCAAATAATAGTCGGTCGGCCCCCGAAGAGACCTTCTGTCTCCAAGGTTCAGCTGTCAACGGCCCGACCTCATATTGAGGAGTTCGTGCTTGATGGCGCCACTGGGACCCAAGGGGCTGTGCTCAGCTCGGATGTCCTCTCCCGAGTGGGTCAGAGCTTTTCAGGCTTCGGCGCCGACCATTGGGACCTTGTGCACAAGCCTCGGACTGCAATACTCTTTATGATAAGAGTATCGAACTCACTTCCGCGGTAGCCTTCGCAACTCTCCTTTAAGTGTTTGTACCTCAGCTCGCGATCTAATTCGTTCTTTATATTTCAGGCCCTTGTCGTTTCAGCACAGCTTAACTATAAGCTGACCAACGAGGTGCACACGAGCATGTCTCTGGCCCAAAAGTCGAAGGATCTCCAGCTTAAGATGGCTGACGAACTCAAGGATTCGAAGTCCAACCTTGAAAAAATGAAGACCCGTCTCAAGGAGCTGGAGAAGACGAATGCCGAGCTTGAACAAGCGAAGACTCGTCTCAAGAAGGCTAATGCTAAGCTCGAAGAGGAGAAATCTGCTACCTTCGACATCATGGAGAGCGAGAAGGCCCGCCTCCTGGACGAGTTTAAAGAGCAGAAGGAGAAAGCGGTCGACCAAGCCATGTAAAAAATTTGGGTTGATAATGCCGACCTCGACACTAGCTTCCTGGGTCCTCTCGAGGCCAAGTATGTTGAGCGGTGGAATGCCCGTCTTGAGGCAAGTGAAGCTGCTCGAGAGGCTGCTCAGAAGGATAGTCATGCTATTCGTCCTGGAGGGTCCAGTGCTACTGATGCTGAGAAGGCCAAGGAGACTCCTCCTTCTTAAATCTGATCTCGGGGAAATCACTTATTGGGGCTGCGTCCCCTTATTTTTGTAACTATTTTAATTTATGCCCATGGGGCTGATACAATTTCTTTTAACACTGACTTTTATATGCTTTACATTTCTTGGCTCGAAATATTTTGCACATTTTATATGGATGAATCATTTATGTTTATTTATTCATACAAACATAATGTGGATTTAGGCTCGAAACTCGATGCATTCATGCATTGTTTGTTCAAATTATCTGCTCCCGACCTCGTTATTCATCAAAGTCGGATGTTACTTTAACCATGAACTCGAAAGTACTTGTATGGTATGTAACGTGAATGGTTTGGTTATATCCTTTTTTTTTGCTTAGTTACTTTTTCTCGTCCTCGGTTTTTATTCCAAGGTTAAGAGTTTGAAACTATTTTTCTTTAGGATTTTCCAGCCTCGATCTCGACTCATCCCGAAGTAGGTTTAGGTTCCTACTTATCGTCGATTAGTTCTTTGGCTGGTTTGTTCCAAACCTGTTAAGGTTGCACATCTGGTTAATTCCAAACGTTTTCTGTTTTTTACAACTCGGTTATGTCCGAACTATCTAAGCTCGCGTATCTGGTTATATCCAAATACTTCATGTTTTTGACAACTCGGTTATGTCCGAACTATCTAAGCTCGCGTATCTGGTTATATCCAAATACTTCATGTATTTTTTATATTTTAAGCTGATGGTATATATACCAATGATGCCCCCCTTAATATCCTATGAGTGTGACCATAGGTTATTAAATTAAGAGAGATTGCAAAATAAAAAATAAAAAGAGAAAATATACTGAATGAAATAAATCTTAATTTGATGGAAATCAAAAAGCAAACAAACTAATACAAATAGAAACTCATGGTTATAGGCAACACTTTTCCTACACTACTGATAGTAAGGTCTAAGGTGTTCGCCATTCCATGCTCATGGTACCAAGCTCCCGTCCAATCTCGCAAGTTTGTACACACCGGGATGGATGATTGACTGTATCTGGTATGGTCCTTCCCAATTCGGCCCGAGCACCCCAGCTGCTGGATCTCGCGTTGCCAAGAATACGCGTCTTAACACCAGATCTCCCATTCCGAACTTTCGATCTCGAACCCTCTTGTTGAAATACCTGGTAGTTCGTTGCTGGTAAGCAGCGTTTCTCAGCTGAGCCTCTTCTCTCTTTTCTTCAATCAGGTCTAAGGTTTCCTCGAGCTGAGTGTGGTTTGAACTTTGATCGTAAATCTGAGTTCGGATCGTTGGAATTTCGACCTCGATGGGCAACATTTCCTCGCAGCCGTATGCTAGGGAGAACGGGGTATGCCCCATTGATGTTCGAGCTGTGGTCCTATATCCCCAAAGAACTTGGGGCAATTCTTCGGGCCACCGTCCCTTCGATTCCTCCAACTTTTTCTTTAGAGAACTTTTGAGAGTTTTGTTTACAGCCTCGACCTGGCCATTCGCTTGAGGGTGGGCTACTGATGAAAAACTCTTTATTATGCCGTTCTTTTCACAAAAGTTGGTGAACAAGTCGCAATCGAACTGGGTTCCATTGTCGGATATGATCTTCCTTGGTACCCCATATCGGCACACGATGCTTTTTACCACAAAATCAAGGATCTTTTTTGAAGTTATAGTCGCCAATGGTTCAGCCTCCGTCCACTTTGTGAAGTAATCCACGGCGACCACAACATATTTTACTCCGCCCTTACCAGTCGGGAGAGAGCCTATGAGGTCGATGCCCCATACCGCAAAAGGCCATGGGGAAGTCAACATGGTCAGCTCGGATGGTGGAGCTCGGGGTATCGTGGCGAATCTCTGGCATTTGTCGCATTTCTTCACGTACTCGAAAGAATTTGTTTTGATGGTTGGCCAGAAATATCCTTGGCGTATGATCTTCTTGGACAGGCTATGCCCCCCGGTGTGATCTCCACAAAATCCTTCATGAATTTCTTCAATGATCTTCTTAGCTTCGGGAGGGGTTACGCATCTAAGTAACGGCATGGAATATCCCCTTCTGTATAGCTTTCCGTCCAAAATGGTGTAGCGGGGAAGTTGATACATCAACTTTCGAGCCTGGTTCCGATCTTTTGGAAGGACTCCATTTTCGAGATACTCAACTATTGGGGTCATCCAGGTCGGCTCTGTTTCGATCATACACACATCTTCCTCTTCTGGCTCGTTAATGCTAGGTGTTGATAGGTGTTCTATGGGTACAACATTCAATTCTTCATTTTCGGTGGATGTGGCAAGTCGAGCTAAGGCATCTGCATTAGATTTCTGCTCGCGGGGAACCTGTTCGATTGTATAGAATTCGAAACACTCTAACGCAGATTTTGCCTTCTCCAAATAAGCTGACATTCTTGTACCACGAGCCTGGTATTCTCCTAGGATTTGATTAACCACGAGCTGGGAGTCACTGTAGCAATGTATAGCTCTTGCTTTGAGCTCTTTTGCTATACGAAGTCCCGCGAGTAAAGCCTCATATTCGGCCTCATTATTCGACGCTTTAAAGCCAAATCTTAAGGCAGAATGAAATCTGCTTCCTGCGGGAGTAACCAAAATGACCCCTGCCCCCGCTCCATTTTCATTTGATGAGCCGTCGACGTAAAGTTTCCACAGCTCGTGGGTCGTGGTTATTACCTCGTCGTCGGCTATTCCAGTACATTCCACTATAAAGTCTGCCAATGCATGTGCCTTAATGGTCGTTCTTGGGTGGTAGGTGATCTCGAACTGTCCGAGCTCAACAGCCCATTTAAGAAGTCGACCTGAAGCTTCTGGTTTAGACAAGACTTGTCTAAGCGGTTGATCAGTCAGCACATGGATGGGATGCGCCTGAAAGTAGGGGCGGAGTTTTCGAGATGAATGAATTAAACTGAGCGCAAGTTTCTCCATCAATGGGTATCTTGACTCTGCCCCCAGTAATCTTTTACGGATGTAGTAAACGGGTCTTTGCACCTTCTCTTCTTCTCGAACGAGCACTACGCTTATCGCGTGTTCGGTGGTTGAAAGGTATAGGTACAGTATTTCCCCCGTTTCAGGTTTCGACAGGATGGGTGGTTCTGCAAGGTGCTTTTTGAGCTCCTGAAAAGCCAGCTCGCATTCCTCCGTCCATTCAAATTTCTTACCTCCCCTTAATAAGTTAAAAAATGGAAGACCACGGTCCGTAGATTTCGAGATGAATCTGCTTAGGGCTGTCATCCTGCCAGTCAAGCTTTGGACATCTTTGTGCCTCCGAGGTGAGGGCATGTCAATCAGGGCCTTAATCTTTTCGGGGTTAGCCTCGATTCCACGAGAGTTTACAATAAAGCCCAGAAATTTTCCTGAAGACACCCCAAAAGTGCACTTCTGAGGATTTAGCTTCATGTTATACTTCCTGAGCACGCCGAAGCACTCTCCGAGGTCATCAACATGGTTCTTGTCGAGTTGAGACTTGACAAGCATGTCATCAACATAAACCTCCATGTTGTTCCCTAGTTGTTCTGAAAACATCATGTTTACGAGCCGCTGGTATGTGGCTCCAGCATTCTTGAGCCTGAATGGCATGACATTATAGCAGTATAGCCCTTTATCCGTGATGAAGCTCGTATGTTCTTGGTCGGGGGCATGCATGGGAATCTGGTTATATCCAGAATAAGCATCCATGAACGACATCAGGCCATGCCCCGCCGTGGCATCCACGAGCTGGTCAATCCTTGGTAACGGAAAATAGTCTTTTGGGCAAGCTTTGTTGAGGTCTGAGTAATCAATACAGGTTCGCCACGTCCCATTGGGCTTTGGGACCAACACCGGATTGGCTACCCAGTCGGGGTAGAAGGCATCCCTAATGAATCGGTTTGCCTTTAATTTGTCAACCTCCTCCTTCAGTGCTTTCTTTTTATCTTTGTCCAGCTGTCTTCGCTTTTGTTGCTTCGGGGGAAAGCTTTTGTATATGTTCAGTGCGTGGCTTGCTACATTCGAGCTTATTCCCACCATGTCTGAGTGTGACCATGCGAAGACATCCTGGTTCTTCTTCAAAAAGAAAATTAATTGTTATTTTGCCTCATCTTGGAGGTGTTTTCCGACCTTCACCTTCTTCGAGGGATCAGCTTCCTTGAGCTGAATTTCTTCGAGCTCCTCTAAAGGTTCGAGGTCAACTTTCTCCTCAATCCTTGGATCAATCTCCTCGTCAATCTCTAAGACCGTTCCGTCTTTGTTTTGTACGATGACGAGTGCTTGTGCACTCGTCTGTTTCTTTCCTCTCAAGGAGATGTTGTAGCATTCCCTCCCTGCTAATTGGTCTCCTTTCAATGTCCCAACCCCGCTAGGGGTTGGGAACTTAAGGGCCAAATGCCTTACTGATGAAACTGCCCCCAACTCGACCAGGGCGGGTCTCCCGAGCAGCACATTGTAGGCTGATGGTAAGTCTACTACCACGAACTCCATCATCTTGGTTGCCGAGACTGGGTAGTCTCCCAAGGTCACGGGGAGCTCGATGGATCCCATGCAGGCGGTTCCTTCTCCTGAAAAGCCATACAAAGTAGTTGCACACGCTTTCAGGTCGCGAAGGGAGAGTCCCATCTTCTCGAGGGTTGCTTTGTAAAGAATGTTGACTGAGCTCCCATTATCTATGAGAACTCGGTGGACCCTCTTGTTGGCCAGCTGAAGAGTAATGACCAGCGGATCGTGGTGAGGAAACTGGACATAGGATGCGTCTTCCTCGGTGAAGGTTATTGGTTGTGTCTCAATCCTCTGGCTTTTTGGAGCCCTAGGTTCGGGTTCATAAGGAGACCCGTCCCCAGTCTTCAGCTCGTTAACATATCTCTTTTGGGTGTTCCTGCCCATTCCTGCAAGATGAGGCCCTCCCGAGATGGTTATTACATCCTCTCCATCTATCGGCGGGGGCCTGTCTTCTTCCCGAGATCGGGAACTATTGTTTTGTGTCGTCGAAGGCGCGGCTACTCTCTGGCTCGCGGCCGCTTGACTAGTATTCTAGTTTTTGACATATTGCCGGAAGTAACCTCTCGAGATCAATCCTTCGATCTCGTCCTTCAGTTGTCGACATTCATCGGTTGTGTGGCCGGTGTCTCTGTGAAATCGGCAATACTTATTGGAGTCCCTCTTGGACTTTTGATTTCTCATCGGGTCCGGACGCCTAAAGGGGACCTGGTTTTCATTAGCCAGGTATATGTTCTCCCGAGACTCATTGAGCTCGGTGTATACTCTATACACGGAGAAATATCTCTCCCCTTTCTTTTTCTTTCCTCCCTCGGCTTCGGGATTACTTCCTTCGTTCTTTTTCCTCCTCGAGGGGTTCTCCGTGGCAGGCTTTGGAGCTGTTGGGTCCACCGAGGCTGAGGCTGAGTTGATGTTTATCGTTGTAGTTTCGGGCTGGGAAGTCGCATTGAGCGTCGACTTGCTTCCTCTACATTGACAAACCTCTGCACTCGTCTGTTAAACTCGGTTATAGACCTTACCGGTTTCCTTTGCATGTCATCCCAAAGGGCACTTCCTGGCATTACGCCAGCTCGGACAGCCATTAGGTGCCCACTGTCATCCACGTCCCGAGCTCGGGTGACTTCCAGATTAAATCTTGTTAAGTAACTTTTTAGTGTTTCGCCCAGCTGTTGTAGGACGTTAGTTAAGGTGGATGCCTCTGGTCTGACCCCCATCATTGCTCTGAACTGCTTCTTAAAGTCTTTAGACAACTACTCCCAAGAAGTTATTGAGTGTCTCTTATATTTTTCGAACCAACTTTTGGCAGGTCCTGCCAATGATGTTGGAAACAACATGCACCTGAGCTCGTAACCCACGTTACTGGCTCTCATGATAGTGTTGAACGTGCTCAGGTGACTACACGGGTCGGTCTTTCCTTCAAACGTTGGGACGTGAGGGATCCGGAACCCTTGAGGAAATGGAGTATTGGAAATATGAGGAGCGAATGGTTCGAGCTCCTCGTCAGAGTCTTCATACCAATCATTCCTTTGCTCGTTTTTCAAAAGCTTAAAAGCCTTTTCAAGCTGATCAATTCTCTCTTGGACTAGGTCCGCAAGAGGTACTGTCTGGAATCGGCTGTCATCGATTACAATCCCAGGCTCGCGTCTCCGCAAGGGATCTCTACGCCTATTCAAGCGATTCCTCAAGTTCGGATTCGTTTGGTCACCATTACCCCGACTCTGATTCAGGTGATCTCACAGATCGTGACGATTTTTGCGGCTTCCGGTATTCCTACGACCTCGGTCATGCTTACTGACCGACCTGGTATCTCCGGACTCATCACTGGTAAAACTCATTGCTTGGTTATTTCGTGATGGATTCTTCCCACGTCGCCTTGTCTCCGCCGTGCGAGACCGAGACGTTTGACTTTTCTCAAATGGGGCGCCTCTCCACTCTTGGAAAGCCTCCCCGTTTCCTTGTCTTCCCCCCGTACGCCCTTCGCCCTGATCTCGAGCAGGTTGAGCGTTCCTGCGGGGGGGGCGAAGGATATCTTATGGGTGATGGAGGGAACCGTATAGGCGACGGTGGTTGCCACCCTTGCCGCGGCCTAGAGGGCCCAAATTTTGCCCGAGATGGGTCGGTCGCATTTGGTGCGCTCCCAGGTACCTGAGTCCGAGCCTCTGCAGGGGTTCAGTTATTCTCAGTTCCTGCAGGCACTTCCACAGGCGGGTTAGCCGGGGCCCGAGCCCGAGTACTCCTCTGGGGCCTAGGTGGAGCGGATGGCTCTGCTGGTGCCGGAGGTTGAGTCGGCCTCCTTGTGGCAGCGTCTTTTCGTGGACGCCCACGGGGTCTACGGGGAGGAACATGCACGTCCCTTGGAGGAGGGACTTGGTTTTCGCGCGAAGGCGGGGGCTGAGCCACCTGCGCCTCTGCGGCTATCCTTGTCAACTCCTCATTCCGTTAGTTGGCCTCTGCCAACAGCTGCTTCAATTGCCGGTTTTCAAGTTCCACAATAGGAACATACCGCTCAGGATTGTAATACATATCCTCATCCCTTGGTGGAGGAGGTGGTCCCCGGGAATCAGAAGACCCACTTCTCTCTTCAACCTCCGGGTTCTCCATTGGCTGTTTTCCAGGACGTCTTGGGTAATTTTCTTCAGGTGTGTTCTGATTGTTAGTGGCCATGACTTTTCAGGGATGAATGCTTAAGGCTCTCAATGAAAGCACCAAACTGTTGACGCCGTTTTTCGTCAACAGTGAAAGAAGAGCACGTAAACAACAAACAGTAATGACCAATTAAAAAATAACAACACAAAACATGATTTTTACGTGGTTCAGCAGTTAAATCTGCCTAGTCTACGAGTCTCTGTTATTAAACTCAAGATTATCTCTGAAAATTCTTAAGCATGAATTCTTCAGAGTTTTCTCTCAAGGTTCAGAATTTCGGTCCTTCACAATGGTGCACGACTTCTCTATTTATAGAGAAGGATGCAGAATACTATCCCACATATTTTGGGTAGTTACTCTTTTTGTGTAAATAAATTAAATGGCTTTAAATGCCTGCAATCCGATATAAAAGGAAACGTCCCCTGAAGACCAGGGGATGTATAACTAACCGAATAATATCCCATGATTTTATGGGATTTACAATAATAAATGCAGAGCACGCCCCTTATAAACAACACTTATAGATATTCGAAGTCATTATCATATATCTCCAAGGCCTTAATCTCCCAGATTTCTCATCAGCTTTTGAGCTAATGACATCTCCCGAGGTCATATGGCTTCGAGATCGTACGTACGTCAGGCTCGGAGTCCCTGATCCGAGGTCATTCCTGAGGATAGAGGCGTCTCGGGAGCTACCTTTCGAGATCGTGAACGTTTCGAGGCCACCACATTCGAGGTCATATCGAGTCTTGCAGGCTCGATATTTAATCCTGGAGCATACTTCGAACTTTACGGGTTCATTCGCTGCGAATCCAGCTTTCGAGGTCACATTTAACATGGCTCGAAATCTGGGTATAACAAATAATAATAATAATAATTATTATTATTATTATTATTATTATTATTATTATTATTATTATTATTATAAACCTTTATTCAAATTATTTATACTTTTCATTTAAATGTAAATTGTTTTACAAACAATATCTTAACAACATTTATAATTTAAAATTGAATTATAATTTAATTTATTTAAGGATATATAATTTGAATTCAAATTTCATTAGATATTTAATTATAATAATATTTTTATTGAATTATAAATATAAATATAATAATAAATATCTTTTTTTTCTATTTTTACTCTACTTTTAAAATTTGTGGCTATTAATTAATTAATTAAGGAAAAAACTCTATCTATTTTATTTTATTTTTCTCATTTTATTTTAATAATAATTATAATAGATGTCAATTAAAAATATTTATATAATAATAAATAGTGTATCTATTTATATTTTTAGCATTTTGACAAAATACAGAGTCCTAAAGTTAGTTTTTAACAATAAAGGATTCAAACAGGAAATCGACCGAAATACACGTGGTTTGAAAATTATTTATATATTCATATTTTTAACATTTTGACAAAACATGAGGTCCATAAGTTAATTTTTAAAAATAAAGGGTCAAAATAGGTAATCAACTAAAATACAAAGTTCAAAATAGTGTGAACACTTACAGAAAATATAAATTATATAAAGATATGTAATTTAATTTTCATAAAGAATTTTTAACCTTTTTAATAAATACATGATCCAAATGTTAATTTTTAAAAATAAATTGTTAAAACGGGTAACCAGTCAAAATACAATGTTCAAATAAACGATCTATTTATTCCTATTTTTAACTTTTCGACAAAACACGAGGTCTAAAAGTTAATTTTTTTTTAAATAAAGGATCCAAACAGGTAATCAACCAAAATAACTCTTATTATTCAGAATATCTCGAAAATCTCCAAAAGGTTTGTTGTATAATGAACACCATCATGAAAAAAAAAATACAATCAGGATGCTTGCACATGTCCATATAAGAATCATGTTGTATGGGTATGGTGAAATGCATGGACGGTCCCATGTATAAAAAAATAAAATAAAAATGCCTTGGCCCCCTCATATTTTAAAAAATTAAAATTTTACATGTAATTTTTGTCATAATTTTATTTGGCCCCCCCAAGTTTTACTTTTTTTAATCTGTTTTTTTTTTTCATTTGCCCCCTTAATATTTACTTTTGGGTCAATCTCTGGTAAAAAGAAATCTCTACCACACAATCTCTAATTTATTTTAAATATATATTTTTCAATTATTATAAAACTAGAAAATATAACCGCGCTCCGCGCAGTCTTTTGTAATTATTAAAATATATATATTTTAAAATATTTTTGGGACATTGTGGAGTGGTGATTCATTTTCACCATACTCGTACAACATGTTCTTTATATGGACATGTGAAGACATCTTGACCATAATTTTTTATTTCATGATGGTGTTCATTGTTATTGTATAGCGAACTTCGTGTAGGTTTTTGAAAAATTCTGACAAATTAAAGTACTGAAAACAAAGTTCAAAAAGCTTGTTATACATTTACTTTTATTTATTATTATTATACGCTTTGCGTAGTTCTTTTTATAAAAAGTCTAAATTATGTATAAAAAAATTTATATTTTGTGTAAGATTTATTTTGGCCAATTACATGTTTGAAGTCATTATTTTTAAAAATTAACTTTTAGATCTCGTGTTTTGTCAAAAGAATAAAAATTGGAATTGATAGATTGATTATTTGAACACTGTATTTTTACTCATTACCCGTTTTGACCCTATATTTTTTAAAATGAACCTTTGGACCATGTATTTATTTAAAATGTTCAAACTTCTTATGAAAATTAAATTATATATTTATATCATTTTTATTTTCTGTAAGAGTTCACATTATTTTGAACCTTGTATTTTAGTCGATCACCCATTAGAACTTTTATTTTTACAAATTAACTTGTAGACCTCAAGTTTTGTCAAAATATTAAAATAGAAATAGATAAATCGATTATTTGAACACTATATTTTAGTCGATTACTCATTTTGATTGTTTATTTTTAAAAATTAACATGTGGATCATATATTTATTCAAAAGGTTAAAAATTATTTATAAAAAGTAAATTATATAAATATATATAATTTATGTTTTCTATAACGGTTCACACCATTTTGAACCTTGTATTTTAGTTGTTTACCCATTTTGACCATTATTTTTTTTTAAATTAACTTGTGGACCTTATGTTTTGTCAAAAATTCAAAAATAGGAATGTAAAGATAGATTATTTGAACCACGTATAATTTGGTTGATTACCCGTTTGGATATTTTATTGTTAAAAGTTAACATTTGGATCCCGTGGTTTGTCAAAAAGTTAAAATATAAATAGATAGATTTTATTATTATTATTATTATTATTACTATTATTATTATTATTATATGTAGATATTTTTATCTATTATAATTTTTGTTAAAATAAAAATGAGAAAAAAGAGAACAGACAAAATAGATAAAAAAAATTCCTTAATAAATTAATAGCCATAAATTAAAAAAGTAATATAAAAAATGAGAAAAAAATATTGTTTACTTATATTTATAATTTAATTAAATAGTTGTTGTAATGAAATATCTAATCAAATTTAAATTCAAAATATACATCGTTGAAATAAATCAAATTCAAATTAAATTATACATGTTGTTAATATATATTTTTGTAAAACTATTACATTTAAATTTAAAAAAACATAAATAATTTAAATAAACATTTGTTATTTTTGTTGTTGTGCATTATTTTATTTTTAGTAATATTATTTTTAATTCATAATGTGTTCCTTATTTCTAAAACGAATTTTTCATGTTTCACATTAACCTTCGCATCTTTTGTTGCTGCAGGAATGTCCACTAAAATTACAATCTATAAAATATTTATTTATTATAGTGAAAACAAATCACAAATCCAAATAATACCATTAGTAATATCTTATTTTCACAAGTTTAGTAAAATATCAAATAAGAGAAAAATACAATTATAAATATTGATGATAATAATTATAATATTTTGTAAAACTATTCACTTTTGAAAAAAAAAAAACATAATTATAATATAATCATAAAAATAGGTATATAGAGAACCAAAAACTATTATGTAATTTTTAATTAAATTTTTTTAGTATTTTTCAATGATTAAGTAGTTAAGATATTTAAACTAAATAAATTTTTAATCAAATTAATATGTAATATATTAATATTTTCAATTGTTAAGATATTTTAGAAAATGGAAAATGAATAAAAAAATTATATTAAATGAGAAAATAGAAAGAGTGATTTGAAGAGATTTTAGAGTGCCACATAATCTCCTTGAAACTCCTAAATAAATTTTTGTTCAAATTAATATGTATATATTGATATTTTAGATAATAGAAAATGAATAAAAAAAATTAGATTAAATGAGAAAATAGAAAGAGTGATTTGAAGAGATTTTAGAGTGCCACATAATATCCTTGAAGCTCTCCTTTATATAGATATATAAATGAGAGCTTCAAGGATATTATGTGGCACTCTAAAATCTCTTCAAATCACTCTTTCTATTTTCTCATTTAATCTAATTTTTTTATTCATTTTCTATTTTCTAAAATATCTTAACAATTGAAAATATCAATATATATATATATATATATATTAATTTAATTAAAAATTTATTTAGTTTAAATATCTTAACTACTTATTTATTAAAAAATACTAAAAAAATTAATTAAAAATTACGTAATAATTTTCGATTATCTATATATCTATTTGTCTTATTATATTATAATTATGTTTTTTTATTCCAAAGTGAATAGTTTTACAAAATATTTATATCTATATCTATATATAAATGAGAATGTGGTATCCTATATTTTTTACAATCTATTTTTACTATTTTGTGATAATTTTATATTGTGTCCAAAAAAAAAATATACATACATATAATATTACTAAAAATAAAATAATGCACAATAACAAAAATAATAAATGTTTATTTAAATTATTTATGTTTTTTTTTAATTTAAATGTAATAGTTTTACAAAAATATATATTAACAACATGTATAATTTAATTTAAATTTGATTTATTTCAACGATGTATATTTTGAATTTAAATTTGATTAGATATTTCATTACAACAACTATTTATTTAAATTATAAATATAAGTAAACAATATTTTTTTTCTCATATTTTATATTACTTTTTTAATTTATAGCTATTAATTTATTAAGGAATTTTTTTTTATCTATTTTGTCTGTTCTCTTTTTTCTCATTTTTATTTTAATAAAAATTATAATAGATAAAAATATCTACATATAATAATAATAAAAAAAAAAATCTATCTATTTATATTTTAACTTTTTGACAAAATACAGGATGCAAATATTAACTTTTAACAATAAAATATTCAAACGGGTAATCAACCAAATTATACGTGGTTCAAATAATCTATCTTTACATTCCTATTTTTTAATTTTTGACAAAACACAAGGTCCACAAGTTAATTTAAAAAAAATTAATGGTCAAAATTTGTAAACAACTAAAATACAAGGTTCAAAATGGTGTGAACCCTTATAGAAAACATAAATTATATATATTTATATAATTTACTTTTTATAAATAATTTTTAACCTTTTGAATAAATATATGATCCACATGTTAATTTTTAAAAATAAACAATCAAAATGAGTAATCGACCAAAATATAGTGTTCAAATAATAGATTTATCTATTTCTATTTTAATATTTTGACAAAACTTGAGGTCTACAAGTTAATTTGTAAAAATAAAAGTTCTAATGGGTGATCGACTAAAATACAAGGTTCATAATAGTGTGAACCCTTACAGAAAACAAAAATTATATAAATATATAATTTAATTTTCATAAGAAGTTTGAACATTTTAAATAAATACATGGTCCAAAGGTTCATTTAAAAAAACATAGGGTCAAAACGGGTAATGAGCAAAAATACATTGTTCAAATAATCAATCTATCGATTCCAATTTTTATTATTTTGACAAAACACGAGATCTAAAAGTTAATTTTTAAAAATAAAGACTTCAAACAAGTAATTAGCCAAAATAAATCTTACACAAAATATAAATTTTCTTATACATAATTTAGACTTTTTATAAAAAGAACTACACAAAGCGTATAATAATAATAAATAATAGTAAATGTACAACAAGCTTTTTGAACTTTGTTTTCAGTACTTTAAAATTTGTCAGAATTTTTCAAAAATCTATAGGAGGTTCGCTATACAATAACAGTGAACACCATCATGAAATAAAAAATTATGGTCAAGATATCTTCACGTGTCTATATAAAGAACATGTTGTATGAGTATGGTCAAAATGAATCACCACCCCAGAGTCTCCCAAAAAATATTTTAAAATATATATGTTTTAATAATTACAAAAGACTGCGCGAAGCGCGGTTATATTTTCTAGTATATATATATAAATAGTGTACGAAGTGCAGTTATATTTTCTAGTTAATTAGTATAAATTATATCGTAAATATATATAGCAAAGAGTTGCATTAGAATTTCTAAGTCAACTCATAAAAATTAATTATTAATATTTGATATTTTAAGGTGTCTAACACCACATAAAGTGGCACACTATAATTGGTTAATAATACTCATAATATTTATTAATTAATTTAAATGTGTCGGACCAATAAGAATATATTGGACAACACGGTTCCCTTAGCAATTCTCGTAAAAAAAAAAAAATTGATGTATAATTAATTAGGGGATTTTTCAAAAATATGGCTTTTATACCATCAATGTTCAAAAATATGGGAATTATACTTTTCTTAATTTGTATGGAAAAATTTATTAAAAACAAAATTAAAATATGGGAAACACAATTAGTAGCTAACTAAAATATGGAAATGTTACTTTTTTTTTTATCATAGTTATATTTTCTTTGATTTTGAAAGTAATTTTATTTTTTTATTTTTTTCAATTTTTTTAATTATTTTTTCAGTTATTTTTTTTCTTCTTTTTTCCTTACTTATTTATTTATTTTTCTACCAATTTTTTTCTTTATCTTTTTTTTTTCTTTCCATTTTTCCATTCTTCCTCCTCTTCTTCTTCTTCTTTATTAATTTATCAAATTTTTTATTTCATTTGTAATGTTTTTTTTTTCATATTTTTTCAGTTTTTTTTTTCATTTTTGTATTTATTATTTTCTTCTCCCATTTTTTTTCTTTTTTCACACATATGAGCTTTTTCTTTCTTTCTTTTTTTCTTCTTCCATTTTTTTTTTTCATTTTTCAAACATATGAGCTTTTTCTTTCTTTCTTTTTTTCTTCTTCCATTTTTTTTTTCAATTTTTTCTTTCCATTTTCCCATTATTTTTCTTCTTCTTTTCATTTTTATTCATTCATCTATTTTTTCCTTCATCATTTCTTTTGTTTTGTTTTTTCATATTTTTTTTTAGTTTTCTTTCCTAAGTTTTTTTTCCTTCTTTTTTTTTTTTGTACTTATTTTTTTCTCATTCCATTTTCTTTTTTCCCTTTTTTTCACACATATTTTAACATTACATAATTATTTTACTATTTTTTATGTATTATCTTTTATTATTGTAATTTTTTTTTATGGTTTTTTCCACTATATATAAAAATTCAAATCAATTTTTTCAGCATTTTCTTTTTACTGTAATCCTTATAGGAACACCAAAATTTGGAAAGAAAACTAATAAAAATATGCAAACATGAATGGATAACTAGTTACCCTGATGGGAACATTCAAATCTAGAAAAAAAAATTATATGAAGAAGAAGAGAGACAAGAAGGGGTGGATCTGATTTTTTTTTTCTATCTTCAAATTTGTGGAAACTGGTTACCTTCCCATTATTTGTATGTATATTTCTGGGGTAATTGCTTACATTCACGTTTTTTGTGTGTATATTTCTGTGGGTAACTGGTTACCTTCATGTTATGATGTGTGTATATATTTATGGGTTCTTTATGGTAACTAGTTACCTATGTTACTAAAATCATAGTTATTTATTCCTTTTTTCAAAGAAGTGTTCTTCCTCTTTTTCATTCAGATTTGATGTTTCTTTTCATATTTAATAAGAGTAACCCGTCACTCCTCTTATGGTAACTGGTTACCCCTCTTATGGCAGAAGGTTACTTCTCTCAGGGTAACTAGTTACTCTTCCTGGTACATGTTATTTAACCTAGCTTTAGGATTTTTTTTTACATAATTGTCAAAGATAAATCAAGTAACTGGTTACCTTACCCAGGATTTGAAAAAAGAAACATACAATATAAAAATAAGAAAAAAATGTTTATAATAAATAAATAAAAAATAATAAATACAATTCATATCACAAAAAAAAATATATAGATTTTTGCAAAACAACCAAAAAACAAATTAGTATAAAATTAGTTATATAAAAAGAATTCTAATTCAAATTTTGACTTAGGAGTCAAAGAATTCTAGTAATGGGGAAGTTTCATTCCAAGTAAATTAACAGTGCAAAAAAGATAAGTAAATATATTGTGATTGTTAAGAATGAGTAGTATATCAAATCATTTGTGTGGAGTGGAATTAAAGAAATTCGATAGAAATTACATAATGTGAAAG
This sequence comes from Humulus lupulus, assembly GCF_963169125.1. Taxonomy (NCBI): domain Eukaryota; kingdom Viridiplantae; phylum Streptophyta; class Magnoliopsida; order Rosales; family Cannabaceae; genus Humulus; species Humulus lupulus. The sequence continues at coordinate 213,354,249 of NC_084793.1, forward strand.
TCAAAGGGATTGTTTGCTTACCCCAAGTGTTTGGCTAATACAATCTTAGAGTAGGACCCAAGAATAGGAGTTAGCTAAGATATATATAATAGAGCCTGATTATCAACCTACCAAAAAACCCAAAAGGGTGGTCCCCATCGTTTATAATACTAAGACAAAATGTATATGCCCTCTTGCTATGTCTATATATGTGTATTTATTTGTTATGGTGCTTTAATTGTACCAATGTCCTTTAGTGCATTTCTTTTTCTTAATATGCTCAGTAACATTCAGTAAACTTTTTCTCTAAATTTTGTAGTTTTGCATTATTGATGAGGCTCTTGAGAAAAATGACCAATATTTTGTCAGAACTAATAAAAATCTCATGGACAGGAAAGGAAAATCATTATGAGAACTGGTTGATTTTAGATGGCAGGAGGAAGTTTTCAAGATATTTTTTAAAATGATTTTAAAATACCAATGACAGTTCTTGCTTCATGCTTATTTAGTTGGTTTGATGACACCTAAAATAATATAAAAAGTAATATAAAAAAGTTAAAATAAAATAATATAAAAATATAAAAACTACCCTTAATAATAACTGGAAATGTAAGTTTTTTTCCATGAAAAATGTATTATAGAAAAGTTAAAAAAAATTAAATAAAATGACATTACAAAACTATCATTCTACTTGAATAAAAAAAGTTCAATAGTAATAAAGATATGGCATAATTAGAAATTTTAACAAAAATATGGAAAAAAAAAAGCCATAAAAATGATAAAAAAGTATAAAAAGTCATAAAAAAATTATGCTGAAAAAAAAGCCATATTTTTGAAAACTTCAATAAAAAATCCATATAAAATATAATTTCCACAATTATTTATGTGATCTTATTGGGCTGGGTTCTCTTAAATATTTGAAAATTAAACACATTTCGTTTCAACTACGGTTACTGTACCTTAAAAAAAACACACAAAATAAGGCAATTCCTAGCAAAGCATTACGTACTATACAGTTTCTCATGCTATATGATAACAGTAAACTTAAATATACATATATATATATATATATATATCTCAATTAACAAAAATACCAACGCTATTCCATTACTATATATACTTCCAAATTAAGAAAATCAGAAGCGGAAAAGGATCAAAATAAACCAACTTTGACGAAAAACAACAAACTTAAAGGAAAACCAATCCAATGAGAAAAAATAAAACAAAGACGACGAGGACGTGCGTATCGTAGACTTAAATAGCTAGCTTATGAATTAAAATAGTGAAGAAAAACACAAACACGAACACGAAGATGTACATATAATATGGATTATCTTAATCTAATTCTAATCCAATAAGGTGGATTTGGAAAGAGCAACAGGCGGAATAACTGCAGAAGGAGCGGGTGAAGGAGCAACGGGCGGTGGTGGTGGTGGTGGTGCAGCCGCAATTGCGTCGCAGTAGCCTTGGAGAATGTCACCTTCCTGGACAGTAAACCCCAGGGAGGTGAGCATGGCGGGCCAGCAGTTCCGGGCGATAAAGACGACGGATCGGCAGCAGTCGTGCCCGATATCGGTCTGCTCATTGAGAAAGAAAAGCACAATCTCGCTCAAGCACGACTTCAGCTCCAACAGAGCCGTCCAGCACTCCACTAGTCCTCCGCTAGTCTCAACTCTCTCCCTCATCATCACAAGATTGTTCTTTTCATTTCGAGTGGCGGAGACTGCTGCGGTCGCCGTGGCCGGGAAATCTCTTGTTGCCATGACTATGTTGTCGGTCAGCATCAGCCATGAAAGTGCAACGACAACCATAAGTGTAGTAGCAGTAGAACTTGCGGTGCCTTTCATGGTATTCATGTGATCGATCGAACGACGATATTAATTAATTAATCTATGTATATATTAATTAAATTTGTGTTGTGGTATGGTGTTAACGAATGCCATTTTATAGGGGGTGATGAGAGTTAGGTTACGTGAGTATATAGGGCCAGTAGACGATACTGGTGTAATTAATTTGTCATTTGAATTGTAATAATATCTTCACAATAGGTTTCTTGGAGAAGATAATGGGCTTTACAGATTACTACTGTTACTTATTGATTATTAGGTTGAATGTTATTATATTTGTGTATTAATTTGGAGATGTCCGTTACATTTACATTTGTAGTGCGATCTATGTACATATAAGTGTGTACTTACAGTATACGAATGTTACAACCCTATATTATATTTCATTACAACAAATTTTATATACAATGACTCCCTACAATGTCTTACACCATTCGTGTAAGACATTAAAATTTATCAGGGGTTTTAAATGTCCAATGGTGTAAGACATTGAAAGTTTTTATTAATGACTACAATTGGAAGACATTAAAAATGGTGGAAGACGTTGGAAATAGGTTGAGAAGTGGCCAGGGGGACATCTAATGTCTCCCACTGGGAGACGTGGGACACGTGGCACGTCTCCCACTGGGAGACATTGAATGTATAGAGGGGTACATCCAACGTCTCCCACTGGGAGACGTGGGACACGTGGCACGTCTCCCAGTGGGAGACGTGCCACGTGTGCCACGTGTCCCACGTCTCCTAGTGGGAGACGTTGGATGTCCCCCTGGCCATTTAATGAATTTTGGATCTTATTCTTCCTCATAACACCAAACAGAGAGAGCACACCAAACAGAGAGCACGAAAGGGGGCTGCGATTTTAGGGTTTTCAAGGTTAGTTTTTTTTAATTTTTATGAATTTTAGTTAATTATTTTGATAAAAAATCATAGGTTTAGCATTAGGATGAGTAATATACATGATTTTGTGTTAGTTTTACATTTTTATGCATTTTTTTCTATACATTGTTAGATTTATTTGTTTTTCCATGGAGGTTTTTTATAGATTTAAGATTTCATAGTTTTTTTTTTAATTTAACCTATCACATTGTATATATTTCATTATAATATATATGTTCATGATTTTTTTTAATTTTTATCATTATTTATTTCGAAATTTAGATATATTTTTGTATGTATATTTAAACTTCTTTTTTTTTTAAATTCTAACTATTTTGTTTTATATATATATATATAGTTATTATGTTAAAATAAATTTATTAAATAATTATAAAAATATAAATATATGAAAAAATTTATGTTTTTGTTGATTATTGAGATTTTAGGTTATGAAATTTTTTATTGATTTTTTGTTTAGGTTATAATTAGTGGCTCATTGGAGTTTTTTTTTATTTGTTTACCAATCATTTACTTATTAGGAATTTAGTGATATTTGTTTAGTAATGTTTAACATATTAATTAATTTAATTTCGTATGTTGTGATTTTGGTGGTGAGATTTTAGAGAGTACTTTGCATCAAAACTTCTATATTTATCAATCACACATTTGAGGTAATTAAGTTTCTAAAATTATAATAATAAGTTATATATTGCTAGATATTTAGTGATATTTTATTTATTATTTATTAATTTATTTATATTGGTTTGTGGATTTAATAGCGAATTCGATTACTACTTGAAGTAATTTTGCTAGCTTTTGGATTATTAGTTGCAAGAGGTAAATATATATTCTCTTACTTCTACTTTTAATATTATTAAACAAATGTTAGAGGAGTTTGAATATCTTAAATATTCATCCATAGTGAAGTAGGTTCTGAGATTAAAATTGTGTGCTGCGGTGATAACAGAAGGTTAAGAACTTGTGTGTATTAGTGAAGTAGGTTCTGAGAAATTTGACTGTGTGCTGCGGTGCTATAAGGAAGAAACTTATTGTATGTTGTTTGAATTGTTTGTTTTGCTATTCACATGTAGATGGTTAGGTCACTATTATAGGGGAAATGCTACCCGATTTTATCTAGGATAATAAACAATTAATTTTATATAGGCATTCTATAAGGAAGAAACTTATTGTATGTTGTTTGAATTGTTTGTTTTGCTATTCACATGCAGATGGTTATGTCACTATTATAGGGGAAATGTTGCCCGATATTATTTAGGATAATAAACGATTAGTTGAGAACGGGCATTACTTGATTGAACATGCGAGTCCCGGGCATTACTTGAGAACGGTATTATTAATTAAAATTTACAAATTATTTTTGAAACTATAAATGTAATCAAATAATTAATTAATATATTTTACTTTATATTTCTTGCAGCTAACAAGCACATCATATACAGAGGCACAAATTGATGAGTTGCGACAATAATGAGCAACATATATGTTGCCGATAATCCAAAGTTACCGACCTCGTTGATAGGTTTTTTTTTTTAACTCTTTCTTCATACACAATGCAATATTTGTTCATTTTGAATATGTCTAACAAATATTGTATTTCTTGTATATGTCTAACAAATTTATTTTTTTCTTTCAATTTAATTGATTATTAAATCAATTTAAATTTAGATTAAAATAATTTCAATTTAAATTAAAATAATTTCAATTTAATTAATTATTAAATCAAATTAAAATAATATTAATTATAAATTTATTTAATTTATTTTTTTTAAATGTGGGAGACTTTCAATGTCTCCCACTGGGAGACGTGGGAAGTGACTCACCTCTCCCAATAGGAGACGTGGGAAGTGACTCACCTCTCCCAATGGGAGACGTGGGATATATACCTACAATGACCCTAGCAACAACGTCTCCTCAATTGGGAGACATTGTAGACTTCCAATGTCTCCCAAATAAAGTCATAAAACCTCTATTTTGTTGTAGTATTTATGTTTATGGGAAAAAATTTTGGTAGGGACTTGTATGGGTTTTTTTTTTTGTTAATACAAATATCTCAAAAAAAAAATTTATGATAATGTACATTGTACTTATAGTAGGATTCTACCAGAAATTCAAAATAATTTATAGTGTCAAAATTATGATTAAAATAGTGAATTGTACGAGTATCTGATTTTTTTTATTTTTTTGAAATTTTCAAAAATTAGTGGGATGCATGTTATAACTATTATGTACATGTCATATAAAAAAAATTCTCAATTTATATAAATGTAATTAGAGCAAGGAATTTTTTAACAGCGCTTGTTAATGTATACTAGTTATAAGAAAATGCTATATTATTACATATTATCAATTAAAAAATTTATATTTAAAAAATGTAAACCATTAAAATAATTAAAAGAAAATAGTGAGAATGACATTTTTTTTTAAGTGATTTTACAATTTAACCTATTTTTAATCTTTTTTTTTTTTTGTAAAATATAGTTCGTACACCCTGATTAGTGATATTTGAGTTTCTAGCCATTATTATGATTTGAATGGTTAAGTTGCGGAGACTATATATATAAACTAAACCTTTGCCGTTTAATATTAATAAATCTAATAAATTATTGTAAATATATAAACGGTAAAAGTATTTTAGTAAAGTTGTTTGGATTGTTAATTAATCCACGCGGTTATATGTCATTAATGTTTAATATGCTCTTTCAGATTCCTGCTTTAGAGTTATTGAAACATAATTTAGAATATCAAAATATAATTGATCAATATAAAATCTACTTTAAATATTTTATTTTATTTTTATTGAGAATAAGTTCTTAAATTTTCCTTTCATTTATATGTGATATAAATAATATGTTCCATTTACTTGATTAGTACAAAAGGATAAATGAGCCAATAATGAATGACTTTTTATTTTGGAGAGCAAGATATCTCATCATCTATCCACCTTGTTTATTTAGCTAAGTTTTTTTAAGCTCTTTCTTAACTTCCAGAATTAAAAAAAAAATATTTTGAAGAAGTTATTTTCTAAATTAAAATAATTTTTATAATTTTAAAATTTACTCATAAAATATCTTTTTTTTTAATTGATATCCAAACACTTTAAAAAGAACTTTCATTAAAAAAAAATATCTTTATATAATAGTTATTCAAAAAATAAATCACACATTTTACTTATCATATACTTTATGCTATAAACAAAATCAAAAACTTACAAAAATTTGTAAAATCTATACAACTTATGTTCTCATAAAGAATATTTTATATATATATATATATATATATTATAAGATACTTTTATATTTCAAAATAAATAAATATTGGTAACGTTGCTCTTAAACCAAGATTAAATATGGGTACTATAGAAAGGATGAAGAAAAAAATAGGGTATATTGATTAGTGTATAAAAATATACTTATTCATGGCTTAATTTGATAAATAAATTAGGTTTTAATTGAATATTTTTATGGTTTTAAAATAAATTATTTTAATATGAAAATATTTAGTTTTAAATTTATTTATATTTATCAATTTTGAGAAAATTATTTTAAAAATTAAAAATTAAAAAAAACCTGAAAACTCGAAGAAGGTTTAGGGCCAATTTAGTACAAATTTTAGAAAAGTTAAATCATCTTTTTTGAGAAAGTTTTGTAATAAAGTTGTTTGATAAACAAAAAATAGAATATAAAGAGTTTATGCAAAATCTAAAGTTGGTATAATCCAACTTCAAAGTTTAGCTTATAGAAGAATCTATAATTATTTTTAAATATTTACTTATTTATTATATATTATTTAAAATAAAAATATTTGAAAATAAATAATTATGCTTATTTTGTTCTAAAAAATAATTTATCTCATATATATATAGTAGTGTTAACATTGTTTTTCGTCAACTAAAAATAAAGAGAATGCTTGTAGAAAATGAAAGAATAAAACAAGGGCTTTTACGCCGTTCGGTCACTTGTATTACTTCGAGCTCGTTGGAATCACAAGCTCCTTAGGTTACAAAGAAGGGCAGAGGATACTCTTACTCCAAGAATGTCTATCTCTGCTTGCAAGTAACCCCCTCTTGCCCTATTAATAGGCAACAATAGAGGATTAGCACATTTCATCTAAATAAATGATTAGCATTATTCCTCCAATTAGGTGGTGGTCGAGGCATTGGAAGTATGACAATTGTCACCATTCATGAGGGATGTGAGCTTGATTTGGTGAGGATGGTTGGGTTGTGTTGGCCTCACGAACTTTCTTCTTATGGAAATGAAATGGTCCCCGCATGCTGAAATGTCAAAGGTAGATGGGCACACAAACCTCCTAAAGGTATTCCTCGTGGGCCCTACCTTCGAGGATATATGTGTTGGGATTTTATGCCCCAATTAAACTCAAATTCTTTGTAATCTAATTTTATTATCAATACAATAATAGAAATCATTTTTTTGACTTGGTCAATCACTTTGCTCACATGTTTTATTTTCATGATTATTTTTTTAATATAAACTTCTATTAAATCCCGAGCATATAGCGAATCGTATTTATAGTGACGTAATCACAGTGGAATATAAATATGATTATATGTTCAAAATAAGTTAGTCCTAAGATTAGTCCGTGCACAGGATTTACACTGACTTGTCAATCTACGTTATGATCTACTTACACATTGCAGTGTTATGTTCTTTCCAGAACATTAGCAAAGTAGACAAAATCGGATGTATTTGTTACATCGGACTGGACTAATATTGACATTTGATAAGATAAATAAACATATTGTCATTATCTATTCTAGTCATATCATATAGTTGACCATAGGTCAATTCAATCTCAATTCTGAGTGGTTAGTATTCTAACTAATTATATTATTTGAGTTCTTTGACTTGTTCGTTACTAGCTTACCCTACGGACTAGCCCATACTTACATCTTGGGAACTCGGTAGTATAATTAAGTGGGGGTATTAATCATAGATATGAACATCTATAGCTTCTGATGAAGAAGTGAAACGATGGTTTCCTTTTAGTTTGGTTCAAGGTGTTAAATGATAGATATCTCATTTCAGTAATTAAATTAGTTTACTAAAATATCATTTACAAGGAACTAAGTGTTTTAAGGATAAAATACAATGAGGGGTAAAATGGTATTTTAGTCTCATCTCATTGTAGACCATCTATAGAGGATTGAGTGACAATTATGGTTGTAACAATGGATAATTAATAGCGTATCTATATTAGTTATAGAGCGTTTTATGAATTCAAGAGTGCAATTCCGAGTCTATAGTGGAGTCACGAGGAATTAATAAGTTAGTAAATTTATTTGTTAGATTTATAATAACTTATTGAAGCTTGATATCATAGGCTCATGGTTCCCATTGTACCTTTAATAAAATCATCTAGATAGTCTCAATTAATTGATTTAATTATCAATTAGAATTATCAAAGTTGACCAGGTCAATTTTGGATAATTTCACAGAGTAATGTAATTTTGAGAAGAAAAGAGAAATTAGGGAAAATTTATTAATTAAGATAAATTGGCATCTAAATTAATAAATAAGTTTAAATCAAGGCTCAAATTATAAATAATTAATTTGATAAATGATTTAAATGATTATTTAATTAATTAAATCAATAGAAAATAATAGAAGCCTTGATTTTAAGTCCAATGGGCTTATAATCAAATGGGAAATTTCACGGGCCTAAAGCCCATGATAATTTCGACCTAGGGTTGTTAATTGGCTATTATTTTATTGATTTTTTAATTAAATTAAATGGCCTAATTGAGTTTATAATAAAATGAGTACTTAGAGAGAAGTCATAAGTTAAGATTTCTGAGACGACACATAAGTTTAATCACTGGTTTTCTGATAGTTTTTTATTCTCTCTAAACACAAGTCATTTTCTAAGCCTCTTTGTTATTTTCTCTTATTCTCTCTATATCTATCTCATGTGTTGAGAATTGCCCACACTAATCTAGGTGATTCTAAGGATACATTGGAAGACTGTGAAGAAATTAGAAGAACGGTTCAGTTTCTTGATAATACTCTGCGACAGAAAGGATACAAGAGTTAGAAAAACTAAAGGAAGGACTCTTTCATTCCGCTGCGTATATTGTAAGTATTCTTATCTTTGTTTCTCTTTGAATTCAATTTTAGAAACACGTTCTAGGTTATCTCATATTAATTTGTTTAATATTAGATCTACATGAAAATAAATAAATATCATGTATAAGTTTTCCCTACAATATGTTGGTTTGTCCCCTAGAGAGACTTCTCAGACTTCCAAGAAGGTTGCATGTAAGTGGGCTCCTGACAAGGTGCTTTGACGTCTTCATAAACAAATCCCGACAACATGTTCTCGGGTCGTGAATAGTCGAGGACTGACACCCTAAAGACCCCTCTCTCTCGGGATAGGAAGCTCGAGACGGGCGCTCGCCACGTGTCAGGGCTCGCTAACGTGGCATAGCCCCCCCCCCCCTTGAGAAAAACCTAAAACATTTGCCCCCCAAGTCTCTAGTTCATTGCGTGCAGTGGAGACTTCTCACTATCTGAACATGTGTCAGTACTCGATTCGTCTAAATGTTCAATAAACCTATAACGTCCCAAAACTCGTAATAAGATTAAGTAAATATGTGGATTATATTAATATATAATTGAGTATGCATGATTATGTGTATTAAATGTGTTTAAAGACCCGCTTTTGTTAAAAAAAATTACATTTTGGTAATTTTGATCCATTGATGGTATATTTGTATTTTATGTGCTTTATGCCTAAGACAAAATGATTATGTAAATATATTTGTGATATTTGGCAAAAATGGATCCTTGTGAGCAATTTTAGCAGAAAGTCACAACGGGGATAAATACTCGGCTCGGTGTGAGCCAAGGGGGTATTGTGGAATTTTGTATATTTTGAGGAATTATTGTTAAATGAAATTGATTTGGAGGAATATTTGGGTTTAGTGGATTAGTGTATTAAACTGGAGATTAGTGGTGAAATTTGAGGTTCAGTGTGGGATTTAGGCAAAATGACCAAAATGCCCTTGGTTTAGCCTTAAGGGTAAGTCAAGGCTAGGGTCAAATGGTCATTTGACCATTGGTATAGTCAAGCGAGGGACCAAGTGTTGAGCACTTGGCTCATTCACGTTCATCACTTTCCTCTCTCTCTCTCTATCTCTCTTTGTTTCCCTCTTTGAGAGGTTTTGAGTGCTTGGACCAAATAATTAAACCAAGTGAATCTTTGGAAATTTCTTGAGGAGTCACTACTTCAAAAAAAGGCAATTGTGTCAGTCAAACACGTCAGTCAATACAGTTGACTGACGTTGTTGACCAAGAATTAGCATTTGTGGCAGTTGGGCACTACCACAAATGCAGGGTCAATTGCGTCATAACATACACTAACGACATTGAACGGGGCTATTTGCGTCAGTGGGCCACTGACGTTGTTAACGGGACAGTTTGCGTCAGTGGCCCACTGACGGTAACAGCCCGTTTGCGTCAGTGGGGCACTGACGCAAACGCCAAAGTAAAACGCTCATTAGTGAATTAAGCCCCCCTTCCGTCCCCGATAGCCACATTGACCTAACAAGTTTCAGAAAAAAAAAAAAACTGAAGAAAACCAGCGGCACCCCCTCCGTTTTTCCCTCATTTTGATAAGTTTTTATCATTTTTTTTTCAATTTTAATGTAAAAATAATGATGTATGTATGTTTATGAACCTTATATATAGTTTTTTTTTTTGTATAGATTTTGTGTTTTTGAAGATTATTGTTTGAAAACCCATAAACTTTCTTAGTTTTTTGGGGTTTTCTACTTCAAGAACTCACATTGCTCAATTACCACAAGTAAGTGCAATTTTATTAATTTTTATGATTTAAATTTAATTTTTGTGATTTTTTTTATAAATTGACTATATTTCGGATTTTTTAATTTTTGGATAGTTTTATATTAATGATTATATAATTTTTTTAGGTTTAATATTTTATTTTTTAAGAATTTTTTTATTATAATTTCTTTATTTTTTGTTAACTTTTTCAATTTTTTTTAAATTTAATTTAATTTCGAATTTACTTATGTAAATGATTATATATATATTAATGTATATATTTTGTATAAGTTTCACTTTATTAATTATTTAGTTTGAATATTTTGAGTAAATTTTTGTTTATATTTTGTTAACTTTTTAAATTTTGGGCATAATTGGTTAAATATGTATATATTAAACTGTTTGTTTTTTTTAAGTTATATTTTATTATTGATTTAGTTAGGATATTTATAGTTGATTTTTCTTTATGTGATTTGTTAACTTTTTAAATAAAATATATTTTATTTCGGGTTTAAGTATTTAAATGAGTACATATAACAAATTTTTTATTTTCTTTAAGCACTTTATTGTTAATTTAGTTACAATATAGCTTTAATATATTTTTCTTTATATTTTGTCAACTTTTTTATTATTTTTTTGTTTATTGTTATATTTGAGTAGGTATTTTGTTGACAACTTTATTGGTGAGATCAAGCTTTGGATGATTTTATATTAGAGGTAATATTTTAAACCTTAATGTATAATTGAGATATTAAACTTAGTGGAATGTATGAATTATAAAATAGTGGAGATAGGTTCTGGGACAGTGTGCTGCGGTGATATAAGGTTGTAATTATGCATGTTTGAATTATTAATTGATTTGTTGTGTTTATGTGATGAATATAGGTTTATTTAAATTTTGGGAAATATGATAGAACTATGGGAAATGCTGCCCAATTTAAGTAGGTTTAATACTTAGAAATTTAAAACACAAGAGTACATATATACATAGATTAACTTTGAAATTTGAATTACTTTTGTAGATTTGATCATAAATGTTAACTTTAGATAAATGTTTAAAAAATTTATACTGTTGTTTTTCTATTTATACTATTGTTTTTCTGTTTCTGCTACTATTTTTATGTTTCTGTTGCTATTTTTTTAATCAAAATAGGTCAGGGAAATTGGCATAAACATTTGCAATTTCCCTGGCTAATACTTTATGTGACAGTTCCCAACTGACGCAAAAAATATTTCATTTTTAACATTTGTGACAGTGCCCCACTGACGCAAACCATGCTAGCATTTGCGTCAGTGGGACACTGTCACAAATCTAACATTTGTGGCAGTGGCCCACTGATGCAAACGCCAGCCTGGTTTGAGTCATGGGATTCCACGTCACATATAAAACTGACGCAAAAACTCAATTGTGGCAGTTAGAAACTGACGCAAATGACCTTTTTTGTTGTAGTGAGTGGCTACGTTCAAGAGGATTAGGAGCAGCTAAGGTCATTCCCAACTTAGGGAAATTCAAAAATTTAGAGAGGTGAGCTCTGGTTTTGTTGTTCTTTAATTTGTTTTTGGTGGATTATTGATTTTGATCCTAAGTGTGCTAATTGCTAGTTTTAAGTAGTTATTGGGAGTGTTTTTACGGTTATGATATCGTATGTTAGTTGCCTAGTGGGTTTGGGGTCGTTTCTGGATCATTTTGTTCGATTTTGGTGTTGGGAAATCACAAATTTGGGTTTTTCGCAGTGGCCCGCGATGCTTGGGAAGAGCCCCGCGGCCCGCTTAAGTTTCCTTAAGGGCAAGGTTTGCCTCTGACCATTGGGGCACCGTGACCCTTGCAGCAGGCGCTGCAGCACTAATGTAATATGTTTTGGCTAATGAAAGCTCTCTGTTTGTGGGAGCGTCGCGCCCTTTAGAGGGGGCACCGTGACTCAAAATGCACAAATTTTTTTGAAGGGGCTTCTCGGTTCATTTAGAGCCGCAACGCTACAGGGGGGCGCTATGGCACCAATGCATTTTTTTAAGGGGTGCATTTTTTTAGGGATTTGGGAACTTACTTGGGGGCTCGAGGGACGATTCCATTACCTGGTTGAATGGAATGAGAGGTCTTGAAAGCTAGGTTTAGTTTTGAAACCCGTGTTTGAGACTTAGTTCTTAATAAGTGTGTCATGTATGATGTGACTAGGAGTTGCGTGAGGCTCGGGAAAAAGGTTCACACTCAAGGTTGCCTTGTCGTTAGCACAGGAGTTGAGGTAAGAAAATTGGCATATGCACGTAGAGCATATTGGTTGTCATGCATACTAGCATGGAATTATCTGTAGATGTGGTTAATGGTCTGTTGTAGTGAACTTATTTGTGAGTGGTTGATGCAATTGATATTCGACCATCGTGAATGAACTAGGGCCGGGGCCGATCGAAAAGTGTGTAATGCAAGCCGTGAAAGTGAGTTCATTTTGAGGGTGCGGTCCCCACTCGCTCGGCAAGGCTGTTTTTCTTGGACTGTGTAAATGATTCATATGATTGAAATAAATATACTTGTGAATTGTGAAGCATGTTTATGACTTATATGATTGAAATAAATGGCATTTAGTATATGTGAAGCATGTGTCTATTGCTTATGAATAATTGGATTATTATTATGCCTTGTGGGGGTTTTCTTGCTGGGCCTCGGCTTACAAATGCTCTATGATGCAAGTAAGGGCAAGCTAAGGGTAACCTTCCATGATTTGGAGAGCTTTGGAGCAACGCATACATATTCGGCCAGCTTGGCCATCACGGTCAAGTGATATTTAAGGAACTTAGAACACTGGTTTGATTTTGCCGCTTAGGTCGGCTATTTTTGTAATGTTTAATGTAACTATCTTTTGTTTACAAACTTTTGGGATCCCATGCATCTTCAAACCTTTTAATGAAAAGTTTAAGTTTATTGAACAAAATTTTTAGTACCTAAACCATCGTTTAATTTTAATTACACTTTTGAGTCCAAATGACTTGCTTATCTATTTAAGCACTATTTTAAACACACAATGTAACGGTCCTGGATTAGTATGACATTACTACTTGGTGTCAGAGCTTCCAAGGCTTATGGTTCCTAAAGATTGACGCTCACTGCTAAAGACATGCTCGACTCATGGTTTGGTGGTTAATGGGTTGAGTACCTGTTTAAATTTTTATCTAAACTATATGCCTTATCTGCATGCTAGAATAGACAACATGGCATATACTATTAGAGCAAGGCCTATTGATTGATGCATGAATGTTATGGACATGTGTTTTTATCATTATTGCGGCATGTGGATGTTGTGTTGTTCGATTTTAACCGTGGGACAGTTTTTGGATACGATTATCATGCCTGATAGGCCTAGTCATTGATTACAGACGTACTTGGAAGTTATGCATCGAAGGCAGTAAATTGGACAAGGAAATGTTGATATCGAGGTCGAAAATGATAATCAGGTCCTGAATTTCTCCTCCTTCCCCTTGGAATTGGCAACAAATGTTTACATATATGAAAGCGAGACTGTAGAGACAAGAAGAAGAGAGCAGGTGGTTGAGACAGCAGAATCTGTCAGTGGATGCTGCCCTATCTGCCCCACCGATAGTGGCACCAGTTTTGGCTCAGTCTAGGGTTGAGAATAGATGGGAACCGCTGTACGAGAGGTTCCAGAAGCACTACCTTCCAGTCTTTGAGGGAGGCTTAGACCTGCTCAGAGCTGAGTAGTGGATGGGCATGATTAACTCCATCCTCGACTTTATGAGGGTGGCTAACAATGATAGAGTGGTCTGTGCCACGTGTATGTTACAGGATGACGCCCAGACCTAGTGGGGAGGGGTATCCTAGACTCAGAACATCATTACAATGGGTTGGGATGAAGTGAGACAGTTTTTCAATGAGTGGTATTACAATGATGCATTTCAAGTTGCAAAGACAAACAAATTTATGAATCTAGTTCAGAGAAACATGACAGTGACAGAGTATGCCACTAAATCCGATGGGATGACCAAGTTTTCTTTTGACTTGGTGTTAATTGATGAGGCTTGGAAGGAGCAATTTATTCGAGGGCTGAATTTCAGGGTAGCCCAGGGCGTCAGGATCTCCCCAGTAACTGAGATTTTTACCTAGGCCCAGGCAGTAGAGAAGGCCCTTATTGTTGAGGGTGTAGAGGATGAGATATGGAGAGAGGGCTCCATAGGGCGCGATGCTCGAAGAACAGTACCTCTTGTCACCGGATTGGGTAGGAGCAGAGGCCCTAGTGATCAGAAAATAAATTTTATAGACACCATTAGCACCCCTGGACCATAGAGAAGGTTCCGGGGCGCTCAGAGTGGCCGTCAGAGCGGGGGTGAGAACTGGAAGACTTACCCAATGTGCGCTCAGTGCAGGGGACGCCACTTGGGAGAATTTCGTGCTAAAGCATGTTTCCTATGCGGCGTGGTGGGGCATTTCGAGAAAGAGTGCCCTCAATTGGAAAAGGAGGAATCGAGGAAAGGCGACAATTCAGCTCTAGCCTAAGTAGTTGCTTCGACACAGACGGAGGCTGAGGCAAGTCCCTCCGTGGTGACATGTTAGATTTCTAGCATTGACTCTTCTTATATAGTACGAATTCATTTTGGCACTAGACATGCTATTGTTTAATTACTGAGGTTATTGATGAACTGTGTAGACCTCATGATATGTATGATGTGGAATTTGGGACGTTGTCTCCTATTGGAAATCAACAGCCTCTAGAAGGAGGAATTAGATCTTTGCTGGTAGAGGTAAATAGTAGGGCGTAGTCTGAAGACTTAATAGAATTAGTAGCGAAAGAGTTTAACATGTTGCTGGGTATGAATTGGGTGGCTAAGTGGGAACGACCCTAGACTGTAAGAGGAAAATGGTGACTTTTAAGCTTGAAGAACCTATTTGTGTTCACGGGTGTTATGAACGGGCCTCGCAATCCAATGACTTTGATATCGAAGGTTAGAGACTTATCCCAATGAGGATGCATGGGATTCCTAGCTAGTGTGGTTGATACCATATAAGTTGTAGCAATTGAATCAGAAGGTATATCGGGATTACCATCGCATCGGGAAATTGATGTTATTAATGAACTGACATCAGGGATAGGACCGGTATTCTAGCACCGTATATGTGGGCACTAGCAGAGTGGAAAGGATTAAAGGTTTATTTGAAGGAGTCACTCGACTTGGAGTTGGTTAGACCGAGATTTTCACCACGGGGTGCACCAATATTATTTGTTAAGAAGAAGGACAAGTCAGTGAGGTTGTGTACCGAATATGGAGAGCAGTTTAAGGTGATTATCAAGAATAAGTATCCACTGCCAAAGATTGACGACTTGTGTAATCTATTGCAAGGTAAGACAGTGCTTGTAAGGATTTATCTTCGATCTAGTTATTACCAGCTAAAGATCAAGAGAAAAGACATTTCAAGAACTACCTTCTGCATTAAGCATGGACGTTGTGGATTTTCAATAAAGGCTTTTTAACTAACCAATGCTCTAGCGACCTACGTGGACTTGATGAATAAAGAGTTCAAGGATTATTTGGGCAATTTGTGTTTGAGTTTATTGGTAACAGATCGACCTACTCCTCACCAGAGATAGAACACAAGTAGCATCTCCGTTTGGTATTATAGAGGTTAAGGAAACATAAATCGTAGGAGAGGTTCAAGAAGGATGAGTTCTGATTTCTTTGAGTTATGTTTTGAGTCACATTTTGGGAAAGAATGGGATCGTGATTGTTCTAGTTAGAATATAAGCAACAAAATATTGGCCAAGGAATGCTTCAGAGGTTAAAAGTTTCCCGGGACTGGCAGAATTCCATCGGCATCTTGTTGAAGAGTCTTTGAAGACTGCAGTACCCTTGACCGAATTAACACAAAAGAACCTGAGATTTGTCTGGAGCAATAGATGCAAACCGGGCTTCCCAGAGTTGAAATAGAGGCTGATCATCGCACCATGGTATCAATATAAGTATGTGGTGGACTGATATACAAATGATTGTATGGTGGATACAATCTTTGTTGTTCGATAACGAAAAGTTCGTAGTGTTTTGAGGTGCAGTACGACAAGGACTAGGAAGTGCACGTACGTGGGCGGGAAAGGTGATTTATTATGCTTCAAAATAGTTAGAGGAATAAGACTAGAGACATTCTACACAAGACTTTGAGTTGACATTCATGATGTTGTGTTTATGGTGTGGCGATAGTACTTATGTGGGGAGAAGTGTGAGACATACACTGGCATAAAAGTTTAGTTAGTGTTTTATAACCCATAGGGGTTCGAATATGAGAAAGATGTTGGTGAGAACTGGTGAAGGATTGATGATGAAATCCTTTATTATCCAGGGAAAACTAACGTGGTGGTCGATGCCATAAGTTGGGAAAGGCTCAGGCCAAGTGTATATTTCGAAATAAATCACGGCAAAGTTGTTGAGGAAACAACTAGAATTGGTATAGATTTTGGGATTAATGAATTGACAAATATAATTATGTAAATGGTGCAACATAGAAAGGGAATCTTAGTAAAGGTGGCTAAGGGCTCTACTATTTTGACATGGACTTGTTGAGATATAAAGATCGAATATGTGTTCCGAGGGATGTTGGCATCAAGAGAGAGATTCTGGATGAATCTTGTATCACTCCATCCTCGCTACACTCAGGAACCATGAATGTGTATACAGATTTGAAATCTATATATTGGTGGCTAAGCACCTAACCTTTCAGCAAGTGAGAGCTGAGTACTAGAGGCCAACAGGGTTATTATGACATTTGGTCATTTTAATATAAACATGAGTCTATATAATTATGGACATGATGGATGGATTACCTAGGATTGTGGGTAAGAGAATTTTGGTATGAGCAGTTGTGACTCAATATACTAGGTTAGCACACCTTCTACCTGTGCGAACGAGTTATAATGCAAAACACCATGTTAATTTATATGTGAAGGGAGATGGTGTGTCTCCATGGGATGCCAAAGTCTATAGTGTCGGATCGAGATCCCACATTTGTTTTCAAGTTGTGGAAAGGCTCGCAGAAGACGATAGGTACAAAACTAAGATTTGGTATTATGGATCATCCTCGGACAGATAGACAATCAGAGAGGACGACTCAGACGTTAAAGAATATGCTTTGGGCATATGAATTAGGATTTTAGGGACCATGGAGTAAGTACAATCCCTTGATTGGGTTCCTACAATGATGATTATCAGTTGACAACCAGAGTGACTCTGTATGTGATATTATGAAATAAGAAGTGACAACCACCCATTTATGGGGATGAAATGGGAGAAAGGAAGTATTTTGATCCTAAAACAGGTCTGAGAACCAATGAAATTATTGAGAAATGTTAGAGCGGGAGTACTCACTTTATTGAAAAGGTTGAAAAGCTACGCATATTCAAGTATAGGAACGTGGAGTTCCAGGATTGGAGATTTTGTGTTTCTCCGGGTATCGCAGATTAAAGAGTAAAAATGATTTGGCAAGAAAGGGAAATCGAACCTTAGTTTTGTTAGACCTTCGAGGTTTTGGAAAGGAATTAGGCAAGTGACCTACATATTAGCTTTGCTTCGGCATTGTCGGGAGTTCATATGGTGTATAAGGTATCGATGCTAAGGAAATATGTGTCGAGTACTACACCTGTTTGGGTTAAGAGACCCTACAATTACAGTGCAACTTATCATGTGAAGAGAAACCAGTGGCAATTCTAGATAGGAAAGATAAAGTCTTAGGGAATAAGACTGTCATCTTAGTGAGAGTGTTATAGAGAAACAACAAGGTAAAGAACATGACTTTGAAATTAAAGTCAAATAAGCGAGACTGATGTCCTGAGATGTTCAAGCAAATTTCGAGGATGAAAATTCTATAAGGAGGGGATAGTTGTAACATCCCAAAACTCCTAATAAGATTAAGTGCTTGGATTAGGGTGTCAGAAGGGCACGTGGAGTAAATATGTGGATTATATTAATATGTAATTTAGTATCCATAATTATGTGTGTTAAATGTGTTTAAAGATCCGCTTTTGTTAAAAATGAGGCATTTTTGTAATTTTGACCTGTTGAGGGTATATTTGTATTTTATGTGCTATATGCATGAGACTACATGATTATGTGGATATATTTGTGATATTCAGTAGGAGTGGATCCTTGTGAGCAATTTTAGCGAAAAGTCACAACGGGGATAAATACTCGGCTCGGTGTGAGCCAAGGGGGTATTGTGGTAATTTTGTATATTTTGAGGAATTATTGGTAAATGAAATTAATTTGGAGGAATATTTGGGTTTAGTGGATTAGTGGATTAAATTGGAGATTAGTGGTAAAATTTGAGGTTTAGTAGGGGATTTAGGCAAAAATGACCAAAATTCCATTGGTTTAACCTTAAGGGTAAGTCAAGGCTAGAGGGAAAATGGTCATTTGATCATTGGTATATTCAAGCTAGGGACCTAGTGCTGAGCACTTGGCTCATTCATGTTCATCACTCTCCTCTCCTCTCTCTTTCTTGGTTTTCCTCTTTAAGAGGTTTTCAATGCTTGGACCAAATAACCAAACCAAGTGGATCTTTGGAGAGTTCTTGAGGAGTGGCTGCATTCAAGAGGATTAGCAGCAGCTAAGGTCATTCCCAACCTAGGGAAATTCAAAAATTCAGAGAGGTAAGCTCTGGTTTTGTTGTTCCTTCACTTGTTTTTGGTCGATTATTGATTTTGATCCTAGGTGTGCCAATTCTTAGTTTTAAGTTGATATTGGGAGTGTTTTTACTTTTATGATATGGTATGTTAGTCGCCTAGTGGGTTTGGGGTCGTTTCTGGATCATTTTGTTCGATTTTGGTGTTAGGTAATCGCAGGGGAAATCGCAGTTCTGGGTTTTTTTGCACTGGTGCCTCGTCGCTTGGAAAGAACGTTGCGGCCCGCTTAAGTCCTTGAAGGCGGGGTTTTCCTCTGGCCGTTGGGGCGCTACGGCGCTAATTCAAGACTTTGGCTAATGAAAGCTCTCTATTTGTGGGAGCATTGCGACCCTTTAGAGGGGGCGACGCAGCTCAAAATGCACAAATTTTTTAGAAGGGGCTTCTCGGTTCGTTAAGAGTTGTGGCACTGTAGGGGGGCGTCGCGGCGCTAATGCATTTTTTTAAGGGTTGCATTTGTTTAGGGATTTGAGAACTGACTTGGGGGCTCGGGGGACGATTCCATTACCCGTTTGAATGGAATGGGAGGTCCCGAGGGCTAGGGTTTAGTTTTGAAACTCGTGTTTGAGACTTAGTTCTTAATAAGCATGTCATTTATGTTGTGACTAGGAGTTCCGAAAGGCTCGGGAAAGAGGATCACACTCAAGGTCGCCTTGTCGTGAGCACATGATTTGAGGTAAGAAAACATGCATATGCACATAGAGAATATTGGTTGTCATTCATACTAGCATGGAACTATTTGTAGAAGTGGTTAATGCATTTGTTGTAGTGCACTTATTTGTGAGTGGTTGGTGCAATTGATATTCGGCCATCGTAAATGAACGTGGGGCCGATCGGCAAGCGCATATAACATAGACCGTTGGCAAGAGTGTGTAACATAGGCCATGAAAATGAGTTCATTTTAAGGGTGCGGTCCTCACTTGCTCAGCAAGGCTGTTTTTCCTAGGCCGTTTAAATGATTCATATGATATAAATAAATATACTTGTGAACTGTGAAGCGTGTTTACAACTTATATGATTGAAATAAATGCATTTAGTTTTTGTGAAGCATGTGTCTATTTTTTTATGAATAATTGGATTATTATTATGCCCTGTGGGGGGTTTTCTTGTTGGGCAAGCTAAGGGTAACTAACCATGAGTTTGAAAGCTTTGGAGCGGCGCATACATATTCGACCAACTTGGCCATCACGGTCAAGTGATATTTGAGGAACATAGAACACTGGTTCAATTTTGCCGCTTAGGTCGGCTATTTATTTAATGTTTAATGTAACTATCTTTTGTTTACAAACTTTTGGGATCCTGTGTATATCTTCAATCATTTTAATGAAACCAAGCTTTCTCTCCCTTCTTTTCGGGGTTTCACACTTTTTTTTCCCCCACAAGTAGAGGTTTTGACTTCACACACCCCTGTGTTGGAATTGAGGCTATAAACCATGCTTTGTATATTACAACTCAAAGAATTAAGCAATGATAATTTATACTTTAATGGAAGAATAATACAAAGAACATAAGTAAAACAAGCGGTAGAATTGACCTTTGGGTTGAAGAACCTTGATACATAAAATCACAAGACTATGATTTTATGTGACTTACAAAATGTAACAAAGGCTTGACACAAATGAAGATTTGTTGTCAAAAAATCTGTATTCCTAGCCTCCTTCTTGAGATTGCTTGAAGCTACTACAATGGAATGAGATTGGGATTCACAAGCCTTGAATCTTCATGCAAGTCAAGCTTTCTTGATGATTATCTTGGAGAAAACGAGCAATCTTGAGAGCTATAGAGAGAGAGAGAGAGAGAGAGAGAGAGAGAGAGAGAGAGGTGAGTGATCAATTCACCAATTAACTCAAATTACCCCTTTAAATAGTATAGGAATCCTCATTAGACTCAACCAATGAGGTTAAAGCATTTGATTTAAACTTTGGAGTCAAAAACATGTCACTATACGATCTTGTACAGACCACCCATGCAATGTGTCGCCTGCACCCAGGCGATGCATCTCCACTATGCAAGCAATGCATCGCCTATGTAGTCCTTCATGGGACCAGCGACGCAACACAGATCCCACTAACTTGGCGCTCCAAACTTGTCTCAAAACATCCCCAAATGCTCCCAAACTTTTTGGGTACTCTTATATACTCCAAATAAACACTTTGGACCCAAAAGATGATTTATAAATGTCTATACTAAAAATCAACTCTCACATGTTGAATTTAATGAAATAGTTATGGTTTTTGCACATCATTGTGTCTAACCAATTTCACTATGTATTTAACAAATCATAACACCCTCGGTATCTTGGTATTTGCTTCCTTGACCAAGTGCTTATCTACTCATTTTTTGTGTTTTCGATGTCCCGTGACCCTGAGCTCAAAGATATACAATAGCACAGATGTCACTCATTCAACACTGGTTTTTTGTCCTTGCTTTGGGACGAGCCGGAGGAAATCACAATCGAGGAGTCTTGTTTGTCCAAAAATTTGATTTTGCAAAAGGAGGCTCGGAAATGAGCGAATAGGGTTGCGTCAGAGGCAATCGCTACCAGGGAGTTTTAAGAACTAGACGAAGGTATGTGGCGAGGATTTATGGAGCGGAGCCGTGTGGTTGAAGAGCCCGACCAACCCTCCACGTCAGCCAACATTACAGTTGCCATCACGAGCTCTATGGCATGAGGTCCACAAGCTTGGGTGGTACCAACAGGGGTTGAGAAAAATTATCAGAACGTGTAGGAAAAAGAAGTGGGTAACATGTCATAAACGCTTATTACTTGACATCTTATCATATATCATAAAAGCTTATTAAATTATGTGACTCTCCTCTCTCCTTCACAACTTTTGTCAAACAAAAATATTTATTGCACATTAAAACTGGTACTTAGAATTTAGTTCTTATGCTTTTATTTGTATGTGGAGTAATAGGTGGGTAACATGTAGGAGAAGCCATAATATTGAAAAGTAAAAATATAAAAAATGGTATCATATAAAAGAAAAAGTATCACTCAACAATAAAAAAGAAAAAAAATATGACTAATTTGGATAATTTATGTAAAAATCTCTAGTTTACAAAAATACCTAAGATTCAAAAAAGAAATACTAAAAATACGGAATCTGGAAAAAATTACAAAAATATAAAAGGGCATAATTGTAAATACATAGTTTTTTTTGTAAACAAAGTTTACAAATTTGTAACAATACAATTTTTTTATAACCAAAGTTTACAAGTTTATAACTATATGTTACAAAGCCGTAACATAACTATTACAAACTGTTATTCATATTTTGTAATTTTTTAAAAATTCCGTATTTTTCAAAAAAATTAAAATTTATAGTGATATGTGTAATTTTTCTAATATTTTCAATTATTGGCCCTAATAAAAATGAGGAAATTACACCAAATATAGGATTTATTTAGACTTTGAAAAATATGGCATATTTTTTTCGTAAGTTTCTTATGGCATTTTTTTTACATTTTTATGGGAGTTTTTTTCTCATATATTTGTAATATTTTATTTGTATACCATATTTTTTTTAACAGTTTTAGTGGGTAATTTAATATGTTTTGAGGTTATTTTGATAATTTTAATCTATTTGTAATATTTTTTATCATTCATATTTTATAAAAAGTTTATTTTACATGTTTTTTTTTTTAAACTAAGATCTTCTTCACCATGCTTTTTATTCATATTTCTTATTTTTTTTCATTTTTTATCTTCTTCAACATTTTCTTCGAACCATTTACCACTATCAAACAAATTTTGATTTTTTTATGTGGTAGTTATCGTTTGTCACTGTTAATTTTTTTTTAGCAATGTGTGGTAATTGGTTACCACTATCAAAATCAGTTTTATTTTTTAAGTGGTGTGGTAGTAAATGGTTACAAAATAATTTTTTTATTTTTTTTAGTAATGTACCATTATCAAAATACCAACTGAATTGTAACTAGTTACTTAGTGAGATTGGGAAAAAAAATTGATATTAAAAAAAAAACTAAATTGATCATGAAGGTAACTGATTACAGCTAGGTCTTAAAAAAAATAGGTCTGGAAAAAAAGAAAAAAAGCAGTTGCGATGGTAATCGGTTACTTAGCCAGACCTGTAAAAAATATAGGATCCAAACAAAAAATCTAAACTAATCATAATCGTAAGTGGTACAGCTAGTGTTACACCCAAATTTCGAGAATAGAAATTTTGATCTCGAAAGTTAGGCTCGTAAAGTGTAAGCTCGGAATAAACGGGTTCATCATAATCGGCTTTAATGAAAATATCAAGAACGGTCTCGTTGTGCAGTAAGTGTGACAACATCAGAATTGGTGAGCTCAGAAACTAAGTGATCTCGGAGGTGTTCCGAGATTATATGTCAAGCTCGAAGGTACAATGACAGTGGTTCAACACTTGTATAAATTTCCTAATTCATTTTCTGCCATTAGACAAGACGAATCGAGCTCGAGGATTTGTGAGCTCAAAAAGGATGGTTTGATCAATGTTACTTGTTAAAAGTCGAGGCGAACCGAGATAGCGAGCTCGTGATGGTTGATCAGTCTCGAAGGCGTGTGAATTGAATGTTCAAGGTCGCAAGCTGAGTGTGAACATATTTATTGTTATAAAATCCCTATATTTAAAGGATCAGTTATAATCTGTTATTCAGTCTCAAATATCATGGGATTTATATGCATACGTAGTAACTATACGCATTTAATTACATCTATTTTTAATTGATTTGTATAATAACTCCTCGAAATGTGAGGGGAGATATTCTGTAAACCACTCTATAAATAGTGTGGAGCAATTCATTTGTAAGGATGTAGAAATTTGTATTGGGAGGACTCTGTAAAATTGCTTCCAGAAAGCTTTGAGAGAATTCCATAAAGTGAATAACACTGACTCATGGACTAGGCAGATTTTAACTGCTGAACCACGTAAAAATAGTGTCTTTTATTGTTTGTTTCTTCTAGTATTTTGTTTAATTGCTCTTCATTTCTAAGTTGACGAAAAACGGCGTCAACAATTTGGTGCTTTCATTGAGAGCCATTAAACAAGACGTGAGCCTGTTTAATCAGAAAACCTTCTGAATCATCAATGGCCGCTACAAACAACCCCAGTACTAGTGGGCGACCATTGCCCCAGATACCTGAGGAACAGACTCCTCATACTGAGGAATATCCCCGACGACCTGGAAAGCAGCCCATGGTGGACCCGGACCCTGAGGAGAGGAGTGGTTCATCAAATTCTCAAGGGCCACCTGCTCCCAGGCCTGATGAGGATTTATACTACAACCCTGAAAGATATTTTCCTATCGTGGAACTTGAAAATCATCAATTGCGCAAACAATTGGCAGAGGTGACAAAACGCAATGAAGAATTAGCCATACAGGCAGCTGACGCCCAAGCACCTCCCCGGAGGCCTAGGGGACACCCCCGTGGGAGCACGGCCGCCAGGAGGGCGGGACAAGCATCGCAGCCGAATCAGCCAAGGCCCCGGAGGAGTACCCGGGCTAAGGCCACTACCAACCCAACTGCATAATTGCCTACAGGAATGGGTAAGAACCGAGCCCCTCCAGTGGCTCGGAACCCGAATCTTGATACTGCAAGAAACAACCCGGAGCCTATCCAGGCGAATTTTGGGCCATCTAGGCCTGACAATGGGAGACAGCCACCATCGCCCATAAGACATCCGCCATCACCAATAAGACACCCCTGGCCATTCCGAGAGGTCCCACGACCTGCACCATGGAGGCCATCTCGTAGCGGCAGTCGAGATGGAAACCAACAAGCTAGGCCTGGACAGGGGAACGAAATAGAGGTTACTAGAGATAGCAGGGCTCCACAGCCCTTGGGAAGCCAAATATCAAGATCACAAACTATTGGAACAAGGAGACCAACAGGGGACCCACCTCGTAATCACCAAGCCACACATCCAGAGAGGGCTACAAGTTACGTAGGCGAAAGCTCGGACTACACTCGATCCGTAAGCATTTATAACATTGAGCCAAGGCATATAGGGAATCGAGGGAATCACCCTGATCTGCGGGATCATCTAAACCATAATCGAGGGTGAGATAATCCCCCGAACCCTAATCTGCGTGACCATCTGAATGGTCGTAAACAGCCAGCAAATAACCCTATACCAAGACAGGGAGTTGAAGTTTTTATTAACGATAATCAGCCCCCTCAAGTCCAGGCTCAACCCCCAGTGGATTTAGTCCAGGAAAGGATTGACCAGTTAGAAAGAGCATTTGGGCTCCTACAAGATGAGCGTAAGATGGACAAGGCTTGTTTACCCAAAAAAGGACTACCTGATTACGTGGCAGAATTAGCCTACACGTGGCAGTTGAAGTGAGTATAATCAGTTCAATCATCGTCCAGAAGATCATTGGCTCATCAGACATCATATTTATGGGCGACCAGTCTAGTCGTATCTTTTCATTTATTTCCTTCAGATATGTAATCTTATAATTACATATTAATTGTAATTTCCATTATTATTTGGATACGCCTGTATTAAATGTAATTAAGGCCCATTGGCCCAGGTAGAATTCCTTGAGCCTATAAATAAGAATCAAAAGGCTCAAGAGAGGAGACTTTTGGAACTTCGGAACTCTAAGAGAGAAATAGAGTGTTTTTATCCACAACATTTGTGTTCATCTAAAATCTTGTGAAACTTGTGAACCCTAGTTCATTGATCACAGTTCTTGGAAATATACATCAATAAGAACACTAAGTGGAGGTAGGTTGTTACCATTTTACTGGGGCCGAACCACTATAAATCTTTTGTGTCGTTTATCTTTTCGTCTTGATTTCATCTTATTTTCTATCGTTTTCCTTAACTCAGTGTCGTTGGCCAATTCGAGGGTCAACATTTTGGTGCTTTTATTGAGAGCTGAACTCATGACCTCCAAAGAGATCAAATGGCAAAAAAATCTAGAAAGACTAGACAAACCTCTGGTGCTGCACCAACCCAGCCTCCTCCACAAAATGTGGCTAAAGATGAGCCACAATTGGAATTCAAAGAGGATGAAATGGATTCTGAGACCTTGAGGACAACACTAATTGTGTTGCAGGAAGAGTTAGCCAATCTGAGGGCTAATTAGGAAAATGTTGCCGAAACGATGGCGTTGTAGCAGAGAGAAATTGATAGGCAACGCCAAGAACTGAATGGGAGGCAGGCCGACATGGATCGCCGATAGAGGGATGCCACTGCCGCCCTGGAGGCAGCCATTCAGTTGGCTCGAGGACAGCCTGTGCCAGCTTCTCAACCGGATCAGCCACCCAATGTACTGCCACAACAAGGTCCACATTCAAATTATCCACAACATCACCACACTCTGCCTCAACCAGCGAGCCCTCAGAGGCCGGAGCAGCCTCCTGCTGCTCAATAGGATATTCCGTTTCAAGATCCTGAGCATCAACCTCCTTTTCGCTCTGGTCAAGATAATCCCCAGCAGCAAAGGCAAAATAGGGTCGGGCAGCCTCCCCGAAGCCCTAGACGCCAGACTGCTGAAGAGCCAAATCCACCGAGCAGGGGACAACGTCCTTCTACTAGAAGGAGACAGGTCAAATCAGGCTCTGCGGTGAGGGGCCCTCCACGACATAATAATGCCCGGGGACCGACCGACCAACGCAGGCCTCCACCTGATGGATGAGAAATGCCAACGAGGGGAGGGGGAAATAGCCCAATCAGCAGGTTGCACCATAGTCGGTCACATTTTAGGGATGGCCATGACTATAATGAGGTAGATTTCGGCAAAGGAAATGCTGGTCGAGGGCAAGGAGATAGGGGTGGAGAACGTAATCCCCCACCAAGAGAGAATCAGCCAACGAGTCAGAATGTTGGGGGGCAGCCTAGGTAACCTAACGTCTTTGATCGACTAGGTGCTAACAAGAAAAGACATACAGATGATGATTTGAGGGGCGTACTCAATGACTGATGGGAAAGGCACGACGAGTATGCCCCTCCAGCACCAGTCGCCCCAATACCAGATTTTGTACAGGCCCAGCTTGATGTGCTGAATCAGGTCGTCCAAAAGTTAGTGGGGAGCCGAACATCCCACATTGAGTATGACCGGAGAAGAGTCACTCCGTTTATACAAAGAATAGCGATGGCCAAGACTCCAAGAAAATTTAAGATGCCAATAGTACCCAACTTCAATGGATTTGGAGACCCAGTATCTCATGTGAATAAATTCAAGATACAAATGGACATCCAGAAGGTGTCAGATGACGCTCGATGCAGAATCTTTTCGGCCACCTTATCCGATACTGCTCAGGAGTGGTTTTTCAAATTCCCTCCTACTAGCATAGTGTCTTGGGAAATGTTCGTGAAAGAGTTTTACGGGCAGTTTTATGCTGGTCGAGTACATCCGACCGAAGCCAACCAACTGATCGAGATACGCTAGAAGCAGGGCGAAACCTTGAAGGCGTATGTCCAGCGTTTTATGCGAGCCGCTACTGGGGCTAAGACAGTTGGTGATGAGGGGAAGATGATGGCACTTACTGCTGGAGTACGGCGCCATTCATCCCTCTGGAACAATTTAAGGAAGAATGGGGTAAAGAACACCCAAGAATTCCTGGACCGAGCGAACCGGTACATCAAGCTCGAAGAGGCAATTTCCAACGAAGGGAAGGCGCCCGCAGATGACCAGGGTCTGAAAGAAGATCCCACTAAAGCCACCAATGGGTCTGGAAACCCAACGGCAATAGCAAAAATAACGGGAAAATGGAGGAACAAGGGCGAGCCACGAGCCGGCAATATCTAAGAACAAACGCCCTAAGAGTAACAGATATGAGCCGAGGTTCACCAATTACATGGCCCTAGTTGAAAGCAAAGCAGATGTGTACCAGGCTACTAGCACCACTGTTCCTTTCAAGCAACTAGCCCCAATCAGGAAAGATATCTCCAAGAGAGATACAACCATGTTTTGTCGTTTTCACAACGACTATGGACATGACACCAATGAGTGCAACCAGCTTAAAGATGAGATTGAATTCCTTATCATACAAGGACACCTGAGAAGATATGTGCGAGCCCTTGGAGGTTCTCAGCGAGAGGCTCAAGGGGGCAACGAGCAGGCACCTGTACGCCAACGCTCGCCCCCTTTATAGCCAGCTCCAGTTGCTGGTACATTGTTGGCCATTTGTGGCGGCCCACACCAGGCAGGTGATAGTGGGAAGGCAAGGGAATGATACACCCGAACCTTACGACACGACTAGGACATTGAAATGCTAACGTAGAGGAGTAAAATCCCAAAAAAGCTCGAACAGAGGAAGAACTGATAACTTTCTCTGAGCTTGACACTCTGCATGTCCGGTTTCCCCATTCGTATCCTTTGGTTGTGGATGTCCAGATCGCTAATATGATGGTTAAGCGAGTGTTAATGGATACAGGGAGCTCAGTAAACATTCTGTACAAATCTTTGCTGGAGAGGATGAAGTTATCATTGCAAGATTTGGAGCCATGCAACCAAACTATTTATGGTTTTTCTGGCGAAGGGCTCACGCCAACTGGGTCGATCAGACTTCCAGTCACAGCAGGGACTGCACCTGTGAACAGGACATTACTCACTACTTTTATAGTAGTTGATTGTCCTTCTGCATATAATGCTGTGATTGGAAGACCTATTCTAGTCAACCTGTGAGCTGTGACCTCGGTCTGGCCACTTCGAGAGCCACTTCTCTCCAGCCCAAGCAACTCGGCAAAAACCACTTCCGAGGAATAGGCGGAGGGAGTTTCTTATCTTAACTTGTTTATTTTTTATTTTATTCAGTGCTTTTGTATTGTCGCTATTCTGTACTTTTGACTTCATTGTTGTCTTGTTTGTTGATATTTTGATTTAGAGTCGATGTATATTTTGTCTTGTGTTTGTGTTTTTCTGAGGATATATTTTGTCTTGTTAATATTAACTAGGGGCTCGATGATGATTTGCATAATATGACCATATATTCCCCCTAGGTTGAAGCTGAATTTCAATCTTACTTTCGTTTTAAATTATATCCTTTGGGTGTGAATGTTGCTTGCCACTGCTTGATGACTCTGTTTCTCTCTTTAGGGTGTGCATAGCTTGACTAAGCAATTTTGAGAACCTAGTGAAAGTTAGGTCCTTGTGAAAGCTTAAGTTTCTAGAATTACTTAGTGATTTTCCTTGAGGCGAAATCCTAGACAATACCACACCGATGAAATGATTTAGGCCATCTTTGGACCGTTTGAGCCTTTGAAGCCTACCTTGTATGCATTTTTATCCATAGTCACCCCATTGAGCTTCAGTGTCAATTTTCTTCTTAGCCACTCATTAGCCTAGCTTTACATATATATATTCACCTCTTTTCACCATACCCTTTTAGCACCTTGATCTTTATAGGATTTATTTGTTGTGCATTTTGGGGGGTTGTGATGGGTTGAGTGTGAGCAAGAAAATTGGGTGAGCGTTTTCCTTTTCTTATTTTGCTTGTTTTCACCATTGGGGACAATGTTGATTTTAAGTTTGGGGGGAGAGTGTGTTCTCAATTTTCTTGTACTCTTGCCATCTAGTTGTTTATTTTAGTAAAAAATAAATATAGCATCAAAATATATATATACTTAAGAGTACACTCCCTTGCATCAAAGCATATATATAAAAAAATAAAGAAAAAGAAGTATGTATGTATGTAAATAAGTTTGGGGGTGTACTTTTCAAATAAAGGAAAAGTTGTTTGAGTTATTGTCTTTATATGTTAGTAATAAAGGCTAGTGGCAAGATTTATATTATGTTGTGGGGTTTTCTCTGGGAAACTAATGTGTGCATTTATGTATTTAGGTCCTAGAAAGAGTGAGGTGTTTAGGGTGATTTGAGCCAAAAATGTATCTCTCTTATCCTACCTTTACCCTAGCTTATCATTACAAGCTTGATAAAGTCCTATTGATCTTTGGTGTGGTGTTTGTCTACATTAGTGGAGAGGGAGTCACTAAGTAACGTATGGGGACATTATTTAAGCTTGAGGACCAAGGGCTAGCTTGATTTTCGGTGATTGAAATTGTTTAGGAAAAGTTATGCATGCACTAAAGGGTGAAACACTTGATTCATATTTTTGGCAACAACATTAATACTTGAAGGATTTGATTTAAAACTTGTGTAAGATTGAAATTCAGCTTCCCATTTTCAAACCAACATTCCTTTGAGCTTTTACCCTTTTTAATCATTAGCTAGGCAAATTATATCCTCTGTGTTTGTTTGTTTATTTTGTTGTTCTGTTCAGTCTTTTCATTTGTTGTTATTGTGTGTCGTGCATCATCTTTTGAGATTCATCACTCGAGGGCGAGTAATGTCTTAAGTTTGGGGGTGTGATAACTCTTGAATAAAGAGTTATTTGTCATACTTTTAAGCTTATGATAAACAAAAAAGAATAAGCTGAGTGATACTTTTTAATGGTTTCATTTCATTTTATTATCCATTTTTGTATGGTCTTATCTTATTCTTTAGTCTTTTTGAATTATCCTAACATTTAATAGCACTTAGAGAGTTTTTGCATGATGCTCTCTGAAGAAAGCAAGAAAAGCAAACAGATTTTTATTAGGTGTTGCTTGTGATAAAATATAGGGATTGTTGAAGACAGGAGCTTTTGCTGCAGCATTTTTCTAGCAAAAGAAGGAGGAATCAGCAGCTCAAAAAGGAGGTCATGTGGCATCATTTATCCAGCTGTAAAGGAGACTGACGTGGCAGAGTGGAAAAAGATATTAAATCAGCAGTTATTTTAGTAAGTGGGCCACGTGTGAGAGAAAGAAAGAGGGAAAAATAGAGAAATTAAAAGAAGGAAAAAGGAGAGGGTTGTACCCTAGCTAATTAAGGAAGGAGCAGCCTCCATTTTTGAGAAGACTGGAGCCAGAAGTTTACTGCAGAAAACCAGAGAGAATATCAGATAAAAAACACCAGGAAGAAATAGAAGAAGATTCAAAGGAAGAAGGAGGCCAACCAAAGAGGCTCAAGCATCATTTTGTATTTGTTCTTCTATTCTTTCTAAACTTTATTCTATTAATTTCTGAGTTGGATTCTAATTGAATATTATGGGCTGTTTTGATTATGAATTAATGTATATTAAATCAGTCATGAACTAATTTCTTGGTGGCTTGAATTGTTGATGAACCCTATGTTATAATCTATCCATTTCTTGCACTTTTTTTTAGTAAATCTCCCTTGATCATTCAAGTGTGCTTAAATTGATTTCTTGTTGTTGTTTGACCAGCAATGGCAAGTTATTTTAATTATATTTAATGCTGGAAATGTTGAATGTAATAGGAAGAACTTGGATGACACAAGTCATAATCTAGGTTAGGTTATGTTAGTAATTAATATAGGGATATGTTAATTACCTTGTGTAACATATGAGAAGTGAACTGTGATTGCATTCTTAAATCTGATTTTGCATAGGAATATGTGTAATTAGGTAGAAGAATTAAGGTCATAAGATTTGGGAAAGTTTTATGCATGTTAAATGAACTTTTTGTTATCCTGGGAGTTTTGCTAGAAAATTGCTGCAGTAATACGTTCGCAATATGTTCAGGAAGAATAATATAGGGGGATTCAATGATTCAAGTCCATTTTAAAATTCATATATTTCTCTCAAGGTTCTTGTTCAGTTTACTCTAAGAATTTTACTTTCTTTTTATTGGGTTAATTTGGAAAATCAAAGAAATTCAATTTGTTCACTAGTGTAATTGTTTAGTAATTAAATTTTGCATTTAGTTTTAATTTGCAATCCCTGTGGAGACGATCTTGAATACTTACTACTTTATTACTTGTTTTGTGACTGTGTACACTTGCACATTTTAATTGAATCAATTTTCACAACAGGAGTAGAGTTGCAGTATCCGCCCATTGAGAAATTAGCCTATTGCTTAATTTTGGCCTCCAGAAAGCTGCGAGTATACTTCCAAGCTCACCCCATCGTAGTACTCACTGACCAGCCACTACGGTAAGTTCTGCAGAAACCAGAAGCCGCTGGTCGATTATTGAAATGGGCAGTTGAACTTGGACAGTTCGATATTTATTACTTTCCACGAGCAACTATGAAGGGACAGGTTCTAGCAGACTTTGTCGCAGAACTTACTGGGCTCCAGGATATCGAGCTGATAGAAAAGCCTAAACTCCAAAGCCAAACTCCTTCCTGGAAGTTGTTCGTAGATGGCTCTTCCAACGAGCACAATGCTGGAGCAGGTTTGATCTTATTCACGCCTGAAGGACATTGATTCCACTGTGCAATCAGATTCAACTTCACAGCATCCAATAATGAATCCGAATACGAAGCTCTGCTCGCAGGATTAAGACTAGCCAAGGACATGGATATAAAGTCACTTGAAATCTACAGTGACTCCCAGTTAGTGGTTAATCAAATTATTGGAGAATATCAAGTCGGGGTCTTAAATGGTTGCTTATTTGAACAAAGCAAAGGACTTATTGGCACAATTTGAAAAATATACTCTTCAGCAAGTACCTCGCGACTAGAACTCAAATGTTGATGCTTTGGCCAAGTTAGCAAGCACGAAGGATGCTGACACCTTGAATATAGTACCTATTGAACATTTGTCTGCATCGAGTATTCAAGCAGAGTCTTCCCAGGTAATCCAAGCAACAAACACATGGATGACGCCCTTCATTGAATACTTAGAGCATGGAGTGCTGCCGATGGACAGAAACAAAGCAAGAACCCTCCAGAGACAGTCAGCTCGATTCATTCTAGTCGATGGGGTTTTGTACAGGAGAGGGTAATCAATGCCACTTCTAAGGTATGTTTCAAAGGAAAAGGCCAAGGAATTAATGCGAGAAGTCCATGAAGGTTTCTGCGGAGATCATGCTAAGGGCAAAGTTTATCAAAAAAGATCCTAAGGCAAGGATACTTCTGGCCAACGATGAATGAAGACTCTGTGTATTTTTTTAGGAAGTGTGACAAATGCCAAAGGTTCTCCAAGATACCGCGAGCAGCCCCTAATGAGCTCAAACAAATGCAAAGCCCGTGGCCATTCATAGTATGGGGGATAGATTTGATCAGGTCTTTACCCACGGGAAAAGGCAACGTCAAGTATGTTGTAGTTGTTGTTGACTACTTCACAAAGTGGGCCAAAGCTGAGCCACTCGCAACAATAACGACCAAGAAGGTGCTAGATTTTGTGGTCAAAAATATCGTGTGTCGCTATGGGCTGCCAAGAAAGATTGTCTCAAATAATGGCACACAATTTGATAGCGATCTGTTCACAGATTTTTGCAAAAGGCACGGGATTATCAAGAGTTTTTCTTCAGTAGCTCATCCGCAAGCAAACGGACAGGTTGAAGCAGTCAACAAGACACTGAAGGATACCCTAAAGAAAATGCTTGAAGAAGCGAAGGGGGCATGGCCAGAACAGTTACCTGAAGTTCTGTGGTTGTATAGAACGTCCCATCGAACAGCAACGGGCCATACTCCATTTTCTTTGGCCTATTGATATGAAGTCATGTTGCTTGTTGAATTAGATCCACCATCGCAGAGAAGGTTGGCATATGATCAGAGTATTAATAGTCAGTTATTGATGGAATCTTTGGATTGGGTCGATGAAAGGCGCAAGCAAGCTCAACTCCGGGTAGCAGCTTACCAGCAAAAGGTCACTCGGTATTTCAACTCTAAAGTACGCGAAAGAAAATTTAACGTGGGAGATTTGGTACTTAGAAGAGTTTTTCTTAACACCCGCGACCAAACTGCCGGAGTGCTTGGACCTAACTAGGAAGGTCCGTATCAAATTGAAGAAGTCCTCCAACCAGGCACCTATAAAATTGCTCGCTTAAATGGAGATCTCATTCCTCGCTATTGAAATGGAGAACACATGTGCAAGTATTATCAATAAACAATTCTTTTAAAAGAACTGGCTTGTATTAATTTCACTTTTTACAAGTTTATGAACAAGGGTTAGTCAATCGTATGACTAGTCGCTTATAAGTGTAAGATCAATTTTGTGATCACTCGTACAGGCACAATTTTCCATTTATTACAAGAAATAAAAGGAATTGTGCGCAACCAGTTATTCTTGCCAATTATTGTATTTATTACAAGTATTTGCTCATTACGTGTGTTGTTTTATTATATTATCATTTTTACAAGTCTCTATTACGAGCAGTAATGTTCGAATAGGTCTGGGTCATGGCAAGTGACCGAGGACCTTAAGCTCCTCAATCACTTGGGGGGCATATAAGGTACTAAGCAAGTAAAGCATATCAACAGGCATATGTAAATACACGAGCAAAATAAGGGAAAGCATACTACGGTACTTAGAGTATTTTTCAAAATTTTGTTAAATAAAAACAAAGTGTTATGCGAAGTTCGGTCATGCAAACAGATGTTATAATAAATTGCAAATATTATAATATCAAAGTAAAAAATTTTACACCGCGAGCAGTTGCTGCTCGGATGTAATTGCTAATTAAATTAAAAGTTGCCCTATGCAGCAAAATATTGTCTTAACATCACGAACCGTGGTTCGTGTGTCCTAGTTACAAATTAAAATAAAATAAATAAAATTATGAAGCAACTGAAGGATCTTGCTGAGGCTCCTGGTCGACTGTGGTATCAGCACCCTCTTCAATGCCTTCAATACCTGTGGCCAAAGAAATCTCAGGGGATCCCTGAGCTGTCTCATCTTCCTCCAGGCGAGCAACGCACTTAGCCAGCTCAGCCTGCTTCATATGTTCTGGAAAATAATCATAGTTTTCCTCAGAATTGCTTTTCCAGAACATATAAAAGCAGTTGAATGCTACTTCCTTGAACCTCTCCAAGTCACTTGCATTGGTCTCTTCAAGCAATTTGACTCGCTCCTCCAGCTCAGCAGTTTCTTTCCTGCTGATAGCCAGTTCATCTTGGAGTTTGGAGGCCTCTTTGAAATTAATCACTGAAGCCTCCCTGTACTTCTCTTTGGACTCAGTGACTTTGGCCAAGGTCTCCTTATGTTGCTTCAGCTCCTCGCCGAGTTTGGCATTTAGCTCCTCAGCCGCTCTTAGTTCCTCACCCAGTTGGGCGTGTCTATCCTCGGCCGCCTTGAGCTGCTCGGCGAGTCTTCCCTCGACAGCCTTAATCTCTTTAACATGATTGGCAGGCGTCTCCTCCGAGCGATGCCAGCCGGTAATTAGGGTCAAAACTCCCTACGATCAGAGAAAAAATCAAAGTTGTTAGTATAAATAAAAAGGGCGAGATAGACAACTAAGGCTGTGACAGTCAGAATCCCGTGATCCGTAAGGGGAAAGACCGGGTAAGCTGTGCAATCCCACACCGCCTGGGGAAGGTCAAGTGTAATGATTCTAAGACTGTGTAGGTATGGGACTACACAGTTGAAGATGGCTTAAATGGATTGATGGGTACTACCTATATCAGGAAGGTGCATCTTCTTTTCGGTAGCCCATCACTTGAGAACTCCATGGTTAAGTGTGCTTGGCTTGGAGTA
The DNA here is from genome assembly GCF_963169125.1 of Humulus lupulus. NCBI lineage: Eukaryota > Viridiplantae > Streptophyta > Magnoliopsida > Rosales > Cannabaceae > Humulus > Humulus lupulus. The sequence continues at coordinate 213,389,864 of NC_084793.1, forward strand.
ATCTAGGGATGGGTGACCTCCTGGGAAGTTTTCCCAAGAAGTGTGTGAGTGAGGACAAAGCACGCTGGAAAGACTTGTCTTGGTTTGTAGGGCCAGTCGTCGTTCCAGAAAGCATCCATAGTGACGTAGGGCATCACATAATGGTATCAGAGCCTTGACCCAGCCGGAAGTGTGGCCGACGGGGACGTCGGGCCCGTAAGGGGGGGTGATTGTGACAGTCAGAATCCTGTGATCCGTAAGGGGAAAGACCGGGCAAGCTGTGCAATCCCACACCGCCTAGGGAAGGTCAAGTGTAATGATTCTAAGACTGTGTAGGTATGGGACTACACATTTGAAGAAGGCTTAAATGGATTGATGGGTACTACCTATATCAGGAAGGTGCATCTTCTTTTCGATAGCCCATCACTTGAGAACTCCATGGTAAAGCGTGCTTGGCCTAGAGTAATCTAGGGATGGGTGACCTCCTGGGAAGTTTTCCCAAGAAGTGTGCGAGTGAGGACAAAGCATGCTGGAAAGACTTGTCTTGGTTTGTAGGGCCAGTCGTCGTTCCAGAAAGCAGCCATAGTGACGTGGGGTGTCACAAAGGCACAACAAAAAATTGCAACTTACACTGAGTATTTCATTTAGCGAGCGACTGAGAATCTGCTCGACCTTCATGGAGGAGATATTACTGAAGGCTTCCTAACTACGTCGATGTCTTGATAGCTTCCTCAATTTGTCATTGGTCGAGTTGTAGGCTGTGTACAGGATAGCCTCGGCCTAAGTTTTTCCTGACTGATCAGGAGGCGTTGGGTTGACAGGAGCTAGAGGAGTTGGGTCGACAGGAGCTGGGGGAGTCGGGTCGATGGGAGCTGGAGGAAGAGTAGTTTCCTTGGAAGGTATAGGTGCAGGAGGGTCCTCATTCCGAGCCCTTTTCTTGGAAGGGTCGCTGCTACTTTCCTCAGGGTGTCGCCTGCTTTCTTTCCTCCTGCTTGCAGAAGTCTTGGCTTTGGGTTTGCTGTATAGATCGAACGCCTCTCTACAATTCATGACTGCAGGATAGAAATAAACAATCAGACAATATAAATTAAGCTACATAAAAAAGCAAGGAAATAAGAGCAAGAAAAATTCTAAGTAGTATACCCGAGCCACTATTACTGGTCGATACATTATTTATGGTACTATTACTACACTAACTCTCTGCTTCGAAGAAGTCTTAATTTAAACTACTGATCGCATATTTAAAGTTATGGTCCCCGTTGAATAAATGACAAGGAATGAGCAAACTATCTAAGAGTGAGAAGTCAGTACCGTTCTCATCAGAAGACTTGAGTATGGGCTCGGGGTATCCTGGAAGTTTCTGCTTGCCCTTCCCGTGTTGGGTCGGAACAGCAGCAGCTCATGGGATGTTGGTTCCCTGATGGTCACTCCTGTTGCCTGCCTTCTCGGAGGCTGTGACACATCCTGGTGCTGCTCGGGGATCTCTCCTCCAGTAGCACTTCCTGCTGTAGACTCCCTCACATCCTGGTGAGGTGCCAGAAGGCCAACCATCCTTAAGTTGCTCTCAGTGACCAGCTCTTTGATGCTCTTCTCAATGTTCGTCATGCTGGCCAAGGTTGCTGCCCTTGTCTCCATCCTTGGAGTAGGGTCTGGTCGGTGCCATGAACCTAAACAACACCAAACTTCTAAAGGTGATATAGAGTTGCTAGAAGAAAATAAGCGACTAGTGAGTAAAAGATTTACCTCCTCGAGTGAAGGCCAAGTTATCAGCGACCAGGTCTGTTGCAAAAAAGTACTCCTGGAAGTACTTCCCTACATTATATTTGTAGGTGATGTCGCTCAGGAAGTACTAGCGGACTCTTGGTGGTAGAAGTGGAAGAACCCCGTGTTGTTGTGGTTGGGGTTGGACTTGAGATCGAATAGGTAGTTGATCTCGTGTGGTGTAGGTACAGGCCACTTCTTATGGTAATAAAGGATATAGAGTGCAAATAATACTCTATATCCATTGGGAGTGATTTGGAAGGGGGCGACCTAAAAATAATTGGCCACCCCTTGGAAGAATTCGTACAGAGGCAAGATTGCCCCTACCTCGATATGGTACCTCGACCAGTCATTGAAGGCACCCCCAGGCACGTTTGCCCTCTGGTCGGGTGAAGGTTTGATGAGGGTTATCCCAGGAAGATCTTACTTCTTGAGATAGTATGTTACCATCCTAGCAGATATGATGCTAGGAGGCGCAACGTACCATTCGACCTCTAGCATAAGGCCGTCGCAAGGTCGGGCTTTAGTCTGAATCTTGGGAGGTACAGTATTTATAGGCTGGGGATTGGTAGAAGGCTCCTCAGTCCGAGGGGCAGGCTGGTTAGAATGAGGGTTGGCTGTTCTCTTCTTTCTGCGAGCAGTATACTTCAAGCGACCCATGTTAGGTGGAATGAGCAGAGGTCTGGTCACTAGGTTGTGTTGAGAAAATGGGACTTCTAAAAATGGCAATGTAACGCCCTACTTCCTTAGAGTCGTTACTAAGTGAGTTTAAAACGTGCGTTTAACTCGCTAATCGAGGTTTTAGATCAAACAGTGTAACTAAGCCATAAACAGAGGAAAAACTTTAGAAATAAATTCATTTCATTGAAAATCATAAAATTTTAACACTTGGGATCCCAAATTACAGTTTAGAAACATTTACAACATATAAATTGAACCAAGTCGACTAAACGACAAAATCTAGGTTTATTTACAAGCATCTCCCAAATTCCACTGGCTGTGGCAACCAGGCTGGCCAAACATGTACACGCCGCTTCATGCCTGCTACACTCGTGGTTGGTTGACTTTCTCCTTACCCTTACCTACACCACAGAGCATCTGTGAGCCGAGGCCCAGCAAGAAAACCCACAAACAGATAACATATGCAACACATATATCAAGCATATAAACAGCCCACCAATGGCTAAACACATACGGCCTAGCCGTCCCAGGCGTTTACCAAGCCCTGGGTTCGCGGACCACGCCGTGAGGATATCCCAGGTATCCTTCTAGGGACTCACCCTGGCAACTCGCACTCCACGTGCTCAACGCTGCTCCCAGCCCCTTACCGTTCTCGGCCTTGCACTCAATGTGCCCAATGCCGTTCCCGGCCCTTCGCCGTTCTCGGTCTACACCGTTCCCGGCTCTTTCCGTTCACTCACAAAGTATCACACATAATATAACAAGCAAGTACAGAATTCTAGCATAATCAGATAAAGGGCTACGCCCCGCAGTTCCAACATATTGGGCTCGGCCCTGCATATCAATTCCATTCAAACATATTGGGCTCAGCCCTACACACAAGCTCTATGGGAACAAGGGTTTTCTTACCTGAGTTCCGAGCTTCCTGAGCACCGATGCCCCGAGCACAGTCCTCTAACGTGAGCCTCGCCGAAACCCTAGTCACAACACATTAACAATGTCCATCCATCAAATTCTAATCCATTAAATAACTTTGAGCCATAACCCTAACCTCCGGGACCTTGAATTCTATCAATCCGGGTGATAAAATCCATCCCAAGCCTTACCCATTGAGTTCCCAAGCCTAAATACCCTTAAAAACTCAAATTGGCACTAAGGGCCGCGGCCCCACCCACAAGAGCCGCGGCCCCACCCACAAGAGTCGCGGCTAGCCTCGAAACAGAGGCTAGCACCACACTGACCCCCACACGGGCCGCGGTGCGTCCACCAAGCATCGCGGCGTGCATGATCTTCTCGGCCTCCCATGGCCGCGCGCGCACATGGACCGCGGTGCACCCCTCCTTGGGCCGCGGCTCTTACCTCCAAACCCAGAATTTTCCATCTTCTTCCCTACCTTTTCCTCAAGCTAACTCATTCAAAGCCTACTTAACAAACCCAAATAAATAAGACATGTATACCAGCTCAATATCAACACTAAAACCCATCAGAAATCTGCTCCAAAATCCTACTAGAATACCCAAAAACAGATTAAGCTTGACTAACATGCATGCTCTAGCAAACAAGCAACAATTCTCAACATAATCCCAATAATTAGAGCTTACCTTGCTGAACTCAATCCCTGGGTTGATCCTCAATCCTTAAGCTTCAAGCTCCTAAGGTATCACAGCTGAATTCCCTTTAGTTCCTAACCAATTCCTTTGAGTTTCCCTTTGAGTCTTGTCTTAGAGAGTGAAAGAGAAAGAGAAGTAAGAGCTATCTTCAGTTGGGTGGAAGTATGAGTCGGTTTCTAAAGCTTCTAAACAATTCCACCTTTTTGTTTTATTCACTTAAGTCTATGTGGTTACCTCAAGGCTTGGGGTACCAAAACGTCCCCGAGGGCAAAATGGTAAATTTCCCAAATATTCCCGCCTAGACATTCTATCCTTAAATATATCTCCAAATATTTATTTTCATGTCCCGATAATCCCATAACACACCTAATACCCAAATTACCCCTCGACTCACCCCGAGTCTGAATCTCAACCCCGTTGTGACTCTCTGGCTAAACGCTCCCCAAGACTGTCTCGGGTCATGCTGCACAGACATATCACATATATATAACATTTATACCCCTAATATCCAGATGGGGTCCACATGCTTATCTAACTTAGCTAAAAATGCATCATAATCATATATACACATAATTCCACACATTAGCATATTAAATCATTTATTGCCTTCCAGGCACACTAATCAGGGCCCTAAGCCCGATTAGCAAATTCAGGTCGTTACAGGCAGTGACGGTTGTTCTTGATCCTCAAACAGTAGTGCAAGCAAGTCGTCGTCAATCAGCCTCTCACCTCCCCAAGGATCGTGCATGAAAATCTGAGAACAGAAAAGGGGAGATGATAATCTACGACCAACAGATAGAAGAAGTGGAAACGTTGGGATAACGTTGCTCGTGTATAAAAGATAAGCTTTTATACGACCAGCAGCATTCTAACGTAAACACTAAAATCATTCGAACAGTTTGGAAAAACAGATTAAAAAGCAAAAGTGAAAAGTTTTTTTAGGGAAACTTTTAGACTCCAAAAATAGGCGGGAAAAACCCAGATTTTTCCGAATGCATAAAAACCGAATTTTTACTTTGATTTTGCGCCCTAAATCAATATTCCTACTTCCCAAGCCAATTCCTAAGCCTCATTTAGTGTTTTTGCTAATTCAAACTCCAATCCTATCATGTTACTACCTACGAGCCCAATTACCCTGAAATTGTTTTTTCTCAAGAACATTCAAAAATTCAAAGACTGAATATTAGAAAACTAGAGAAATGAACGTTGCATGGTATAACATAGACAAATCTATCAAGAAACTTACTTGAATGGAAGATTGAAGTGAAGTCACGAGCGTTGATATAAGCAGCTGAACAGACACACCACGGATCACCAAAGTTTTTTGAGTTTTTTCTTACTTTTTTGCTTCTGAGTTCTTGAGAAGAAGAAGAGTGGTAAAAGGTAAAAAGTGATAAGAGTAGGTCATTTATACTGATCATGGCACAGTTAAAAAGGTAATGATGGGGGATGAGTTTTCAAAACGTGGGGAATCGTGTTAGCCGTCAAAACACTTTTGGGAAACTGCAACAACCATAATTAGTCACTTTTTCGAAAAGGCTCTGACAGATGTGACAGGTCATACAGAAGGTCGATCGCTTAAGTTTATTATATGCTGGTCGCAGTAAAATAAACTTGGAGGCAAATGTTTACCCAAAAAAGGACTACCTGATGACGTGGCAAAATTAGCCTACACGTGGCAGTTTAAGTGAGTGTAATCTGTTCGACCATCGACCAGAAGATCATTGGCTCATCAGGCATCATATTTATGGGCGACCAGTCTGGTCGTATCTTTTCATCTATTTCCTTTAGATATGTAATCTTATAATTACATATTAATTGTAATTTCCATTATTATTATTTGGATATGCCTATATTAAATGTAATTAAGGCCTAGGTAGAACTTCTTGAGCCTATAAATAAGAATCAAAAGGCTCAAAGAGAGGGGACTTTTGGAACTTCGGAATTCTAAGAAAGAAATAGAGTGTTTTTATCCATGACATTTGTATTCATCTAAAAGCTTGTGAAACTCGTGAACCCTAGTTCATTGATCACAGTTCTTGGAAATATACATAAATAAGAACACTAAGTGGAGGTAGGTTGTTACCATTTTATTGGGGTCGAACCACTATAAATATTTTGTGTCGTTTATCTTTTCGTCTTGATTTCATCTCAGTTTCGATCGTTTTACTTGACTCTGTGTCGTTGGCCAATTCAAGGATCAACAAGGTTGAAGAGTCCGATGAGGAGCTCAAGCCTTTTGCCCTGTATATCTCCAGCACTCCGTTTCCTCAGGGATTTAGAATACCTCATGTCCCACCATTCGATGGAAACTCAGACCCATATAGTCATCTAAGTACCTTCAATACCATTATGCGAGCCAGCAATGTTGGCTACGATCTCAGATGTATGTTGTTCCCAGCCACACTTACAGGACCAAAAAAAATGGTTTGAGAAGTTTAGAAGACATTCGATCTCGTCCTGGGATCAATTAGCTAAAGACTTTAAGAAGCAATTTAAAGCTATGATTGGCATCAGGCCCGAGGCCTTATCCTTAACCAATGTCCGACAACAGCAAAATGAGTCATTAAAAAGTTACCTCACGAGGTTTAACCTAGAAGTGGCCCAAGCTCGGGATGTCGATTATAGTGGTCACCTGATGGCCGTTAAAGTGAGTTTTCTGTTAGGAAGTTCCCTTTGGGAAGATTTTCAAGGGAAACCTATCAGGTCACTAACCGAGTTCAATCGGAGGGCCCAGAGGTTTGTCAATGTAGAAGAGGCGAGGTTAGCGCTGAACCTGGCCTCTCAGCCCATAACTACAATGATAAATGTGAACTCTGCCTTGACCTCGGCGGCCCCATAAACCTCAAAACCCTCCAGGGATAACCCTTCTAAAAGAAAGAAGAATGAAAGGAATAACCCCGAGGCTGATGGAGGTAAAAAGAAAAAAAGGGATAAATATTTCTCCATATACAAAGTCTATACCGAGCTCAATGAGTCTCGGGAGAATATTTACCTGGCCAATGAAAACCAGGTCCCGTTTAGACGACCTGACCCCGTGAGGAATCAAAAGGCGAAAAAGGACCCAAATAAATATTGCATATTCCATAGAGACATTGGACACACAACAGACGAGTGTCGGCAATTAAAGGATGAGATCGAAGGTTTGATCTCGAGAGGATATTTTAGTCAATACGTCATAAACCAAAATCCCAATCAAGCATCAACAAGTCAGAGGGCAGCAACCACACAGCCTGCCCAGCATAATAACTCCCGAGCTCGGGAGGACGAGAGACCCCCTTCGATTGATGGAGAGGATCTAGTAACCATCTCGGGGGGGCGTCATATCGCAGGTTCAGGCAGGAACACCCAGAAAATATACATAAACGAGCTCAAGACTGGAGATGGTTCTCCTTATGGACCCAAGCTGCGAGCTCCAAAACAACAGAGGGTAGAGACTCAACCCATAAAATTTACCGAAGAGGATGCGTCGCATGTCCAATTTCCTCATAACGATCCCTTGGTCATTACACTCCAGCTCGCGAACAAGAGGGTACGCCGAGTCCTAATCGATAACGAGAGCTTGGTGAATATCCTTTACAAAGCCACTCTAGAAAAGATGGGACTCCTGCTTCGTGATTTGAAAGCATGTGCAACAACGTTGTACGGTTTTTCAGGAGAAGGGATTGCCTGCATGGGATCCATCGAACTCCCCATAACCTTGGGAGACTATCTAGTCTCAATAATCAAGATGATGGAGTTTGTAGTAGTGGACCTCCCATCGACCTACAACATACTGCTCGGGAGACCCGCCCTGATTGGGCTGGGGGAAGTATCGTCTGTTAGGCATTTGGCCATCAAGTTCCCGACCTCTAGTCGCATCAGGACGCTGAAGAGAGACCAGCTCGCAGGAAGGGAGTGTTATAGCATTTCCATAAGATGAAAAAGAGAGACAAGTGCGCAAGCCCTTGTAGTTATCCAAGAAATAAATAAAGTTGTTTTTGAAATTGATGAGGAGATCGATCCCAAAGTAGACAAGAGGGTCGATCTCGAACCTTTGGAAGAGCTCGAGGAGGTTAAGCTCGATGCAATAGATGTCACAAAGGTGGTGAAGGTAGGTAAGAACCTTTCTACAAAGGCAAGATAGCAATTAATTTGCTTCTTGAAAGACAACTAGGATGAGTTCACATGGTCGCACTTGGACATGGTGGGAATCAATCCAAACATCATGAGCCATGTGCTCAATATTGACAAAAGCTTCCCCCCAAAGCAGCAAAAACAAAGACTCTTAGATGATGATAGAAAGAAGGCTTTCAAGGAAGAGGTCGACAGGTTAAAGGCAAATCGATTCATATGAGATGCCTTTTATCTTGATTGGATTGCCAATCCAGTGTTGGTCCTGAAACCCAACGGCAACTGGCGAACCTGTATCGACTACTCAGATCTTAACAAGGCATGCCTGAAAGACTGTTTCCCCTTACCTCGAATAGATCAGTTCGTAGATGCCACCGCAGGTCATGGCATCATGTCATTCATGGATGCTTATTCTGGATATAACCATATCAAAACACATGAGCTTCGTGATTGACAAAGGGTTATACTATTACAATGTCATATCTTTCAGGCTCAAAAATGCTGGGGCCACGTACCAAAGGCTGGTGAACAGGATGTTTACCGAGCAAATAGGAAATAACATGGAAGTTTATGTTTACGATATGTTAGTTAAATTGAAACATAACAATAACCATGTCAATGATCTCGCAAAGTGCTTTATCATACTTCAGAAGTACAACATGAAACTTAACCCACAAAAGTGCTCATTCAGAGTGTCTTTGGGAAAGTTCCTTGGATTTATAGTAAATGCACGAGGGATAGAAGTTAATCCGGACAAGATTAAGGCATTGATGGAAATTCCCTCACCTCGGAAGCACAAGGATGTCAAGAGCTTAACTGGACGGATGGCAGCATTGAGTAGGTTTATATCAAAATCTACAGACCATTGTCTTCCTTTTTTCAACCTTTTGAGAGGGGCAAAAAATTTGAGTGGTCTGAGGAATGCGAGCTCGTATTTAAGAAGCACCTCTTCGAACCACCAATCTTGTCAAAACCTATCACGGGAGAGGTTTTGTATTTATACCTCGCAACAACCGAACACGCCATTAGTACGATGCTCTTCCGAGAAGGAAAAAAAGTACAAAAGCCTGTATACTATGTCAGCAAAAGGTTATTGGAGGCAGAATCGAGATACCCGTTGATGTAAAAATTAGCTCTTAGCCTGATACATTCATCTCGAAAGCTCCGACCTTATTTCCAAGCACACCCCATTCATGTGCTAACTAACCAGCCACTACGATAAGTTTTGTCCAAGCCAGAGGCATCCGAAAGATTGTTAAAGTAGGTTGTCGAACTCGGAAAATTTGGGATCACGCACCACCCAAGAACGACCGTCAAGGGACAAGCCCTGGCGGATTTCATTGTCGAGTGTACTAGAATTTCAAATGACAAAGTTGTAACCCCAGCCCACAAGCTGGGGAAACTTTATGTCGACGGATCCTCCAATGAAAATGGATCAAGGGCAGGCATTATACTGATTACCCCAGCAGGAAATCGATTCCACTCCGCTTTAAGGTTCAACTTCGAAGCATCAAATAATGAGGTTGAGTATGAAGCGTTACTAGCAGGACTTCGAATAGCCAAAGAACTCAAAGCAAAGGTTATACATTGCTATAGCGACTCGCAGTTGGTGGTCAACCAAGTCTTAGGGGAATATCATGCTCGTGGCATAAAAATGATCGCGTGCCTAGAGAAAGCAAAAGCTGCACTTGGAAAGTTCGAATTCTATGCTATAGAGCAAGTCCCCCGAGAAAAAAATTCAAATGCAGACGTGTTGGCCAGGCTCGCTACAACCAGTGAGGCTGATACACTGAACGTGGTCCCGATGGAGTTTCTATCAACCCCGAGTATCAGCAAGCTTGACGAAGAGGACGTATGCATGATTGACTCACAACCTACCTGGATGACCCCAATAATCGATTACCTCGAAACTGGAAGTCTCCCAGCAGACCAGATCCCAAGGTACACTATTGTGGAAGGAAGGTTGTATCGAAGAGGGTATTCTATGCCATTACTCCGATGTGTAACTCCACTCGAGGTGAAGAAAATTTTGGAAGAAATTCACGAAGGATTTTGTAGAGATCATACTGGGGGCATAGTCTATCCAAAAAAGTGATAAGACAGGGGTATTTCTGGCCCACAGTCAAGGCAGACGCATTCGAGTATGTCAAAGGATGTGATAAATGCCAGCGATTTGCTTCAATTCCACAAGCTCCACCTCCCTAACTTACCATGTTGATCTCCTCATGGCCATTTGTGGTGTGGCGAATCGACCTTATAGGCTCATTGCCAACTGGCAAAGGTGGAGTAAGGTACGATGTGGTCGCAGTCGATTATTTCACGAAATGGACAGAAGCTTAACCCCTGGCCACTATTACCTCGAAAAAAGTTTTAGACTTTGTGGTAAAAAATACCATCTACCAATATGGGATGCCCCGAAAGATAGTGTCAGACAATGGAACTCAGTTCGACAGTCACCTGTTTACCCATTTCTGCGAAAAAAATGGGATAATAAAAAGTTTCTCCTCCGTCGCCCATCCCCAGTCAAATGGTCAGGTCAAAGCAGTCAACAAGACCCTAAAAATCTCCATAAAGAAAAGGTTAGAAGAGGCTAAAGGAAGCTGGCCTGAGGAGTTACCTCAAGTTTTGTGGGCTTATCGAACCACAGCTCGACTTCAACAGGGCATACTTCTTTCTCCCTCGCGTATTGGTGCAAGGCCATGTTGCCTATTGAAGTCGAAATCCCTACAATACGGAGCCACGCGTACAATCAGGCCTTGAACCAATCCCAGCTCGAAGAAAGTCTAGACCTCATTGAAGAAAGACGAGATGAAGCTCAACTTAAAAATGTTGCATACCAGCACCGAGCTGCTAGGTATTTCAATAAGAGGGTTCGAGAAAGAAAATTTGGATTGGGAGACCTGGTACTACGACGTGTGTTTCTGGCTACATGAGACCCGTCTGTTGGGGTACTCGAACCTAACTAGGAAGGACCTTATGTGGATGCCAAAAATCCACCAAGAAAAAAATCTCTAGTCCCTACACGGAACACATGGTTAAAGGTCACTTAGTCATATTGTCGGGCTTGTGCCAATAGTTCTCACGAGACCACGTTCTAATTCTCAAAGCCCCGTAGGTCTCTGCCTTTCTGAAGACTAAGTCACCTTATGCCCAAGTGCCACCATGTTGCACCTCCGCGAGACCCGCGTGCCCAACGGGACCATCCCACCTTATATTCAACCAAGGAGCCCCGCATGCTAATGCCTCGGCTAGGAGAGCCTCAGCGCCAACATCTCGCACTCCTGGTGCCTTGGCCAGTAGGGCCTCGCGCCAGCATCTCGCGCGCCTGGTGCCTCGACCAAGAGGGCCTCGCGCCAGCGTCTTGCGCGCCCGGGGGCCTCGGCAAGGAGGGCCTCGCACCAGCATCTCGCGTGCCTGGTGCCTCAACCAGGAGGGCCTCGCGCCAGCGCCTCGCGCCAGCGCCTCGCGCCCAGCAGGTGCTCCCCGTGAGGTCATCATCAAACACGCATCGTGCCAAGTGAGGCACTGTTTGCATAGCCTCGCATAGCGAGGCCATGTGTCTTGCGCCAAGGGCCCGAGAGCCCCATCTCATGCCAACACACCAAGAGCCTCGCGGTATGGGTCTCGCACCTCACCTCGCCTCGCGCACCAGCCGCACCCTTAGGGGCCTCGTGAAAGATGACCTCACCATAGCCTCGTGCCTAAGAACCTGTGAGAGGGCTTCGCACCTAAGCTCACCCGCGGGTTGGCCTCGTGCTTGGGCACCCCGCAAGACCTCTCACACCTTACCCCTTTAATCCAACCAGCAAAGTTTACCTCTCATATGTATCCTTTCCCGTCAATAAGCAATATGATGCTTAGATAGACATAAAGGGGCTAGATCAACATGCACACCTTCAGAAGGTGAAAACACCCACTAGGTGCAGGGAACACGCATGAGTATGGAATGTACCTACAAACCTGGAGGAGTCAGAGTACGGATACGGTGTCCCCACCATACAGGTAGTGGCAGTACAAGAATGGTTCATGGTAAGGACTCCCTCAGCACGCTTGTGAGGTCCGTACCCGACAAGTAGTGGAGGCATAATGTGATACCAAGGCAGGAGTACTTTTGCAGACCCCTGACACGTACTAGAGCAGACCACCACTCTTCCAACACCACTACCACCTGTGCTGCTACCCTAACAGTGTACTCATGTACTATTTTTTCCCAAGGGACCACCATGTATAAGGGGCCATTAGAGCCCAACTATAAATAGACCTTGACCCCTTAGAGTAAGGGGTTGGAAAACTCATTGTACACTCAGGCTATTGTGCAATATACAAAGGCTTACTCCATTGTTGATATGTGTTTTACCTCTCCTTAAGCTTATTCTAAGTTCTTATCTAAATCTAAATATCTCCATATTTACCTTTGAGTTTTCTGATCTAATTTCGTTGACGACATTTCACCGTCAACACCTTACAAGATCGAGTCTATCATCTGACCTCAGGTGTATAAATTGGCAAGATTGAACAGAGAGTTTGTTCCGCGAGCTTGGAATGGTGAACATCTACGACCTTATTATCAATAATGTAGGAAGGGTGTTTTTGTTGTAACCAAGCTTGTTTATTTTTCAGACTTTGGTTAATAAAATGTTAAATTTTGCTCAAAAGTTGCTTTCTTTATTAAATGTTGTATTTTTTGCATACTCTCTTAATTCAATAATCTATGGTCACACTCATAGGATATTAAGGGGGCATCAGTGGTATACAATCATACCATAAGTTTGAAAAAATAAATAACATAGAATAAAAATGTCTGGATCATTAACCCGACATGAAAAAGTTTTAAGTATACACGTAAACTAATAAAAATTTAACCTGACATAAAAGTTATAAGTGTATACGTGAGCTAAAAGTGTATGAAGTAATAACCAAACACGCGAGCTAAAGTTGTCTCAATTTAACCAAATTGAAAAAATTTATAAGTGTATTGATTACAAACCAAACATGAGCTAAATTAGTTTGGAATAAACCAGCTAAAACTAATCGATAAGAAAGTTGGAATGACAAATAAACCAACTGCAAATTAAGTCGATTCCAAGGTTGGAAAATTTTGCAAAATAAGTTTCGACCTCACAACCTCGCCTACTCGAGGATGAGAAAAAGTGACTAGAAAAGCAAGATATAACCAAACTACAAAAAATTACATGCCAATTAAGTACTTTCGAGTACATGGTAAAAGTAAGGTTCGACCTTGACATTAATGAAGTCGAACATGGATATTTCGAATAAACTATGCATGAATGCATTGAAATTCAAGCCTAAATCTAATATATGTATTTGTACGAATAAACAAATATAAAAGCAAGTCTTTAATATAACATGCTCGAAATATTTCGACCCAGAAATGTAAAGCATAATATTAAAACAAAAAGCTGAAAGTAAAATCAAATGCATCAAAATATTTTCGAGCCCGAAATTGTATGCATAAAGGAAAAATGTTAATACTTAGTAAAAAATAGCTCTAAAATCGAGTTGTGAATTGTCTTTGCCCCATGGAGACATATAAAGTAAATAAAATATTACAAAAATAATGATGGGACGCAGCCCATGATCTCGCCTTCATAAAGCATGCACCTCCCCCTCAGCAGTTCCGGACTTTCCCGCCGTCTGTTCTGCCTCATCCTTGGCATCCTTTTCATTAAGGTGAGTCTGCCACCTCGGAATGAACTCATCCTCGAGGTTGTCCAAGAAGCTGGTGTCAAGATCAGGGTTGTTGACCCAGATGCGATACATAGCCATGTCAATAGCGTGATCCTTCTTATTCTTGAACTCCTCAATAAGGTGAGCCTTCTCACCCTCGATTATATCAAAGGTTGCCTTCTTATCCTCCTCAAGCTTGGCATTCAGCTCCTAATGTTCCTTGATTATGGAGTCCTTCTCCTTGATTTCAGGATCCTTGGCCTCCAGCTTTTATTTGAGTTCAGACATCTTCAACGTCGCAGCCTTAAACTCATTTGTGAGCTTTAACTGGAGGTTCTTTGCCTCTTGAGTGTAGGCCTGGCTCTCGTAAACTTCATTGTTCAATTTGAAGTTAAGTTGAGCAAACGCGGTGAAAGCCTGTACACGTAAACAAAAATGGGTTATTAAACATACAGGATAAGTCCATATAAGCAACGTAACAGAGTAAAAGGACTTACCGAGGTGAAGAGCTCAATGCCCTTGTCAAAGATGGTGTTGGTGTCGCGGCAGGGGTGAGGAACTGCCATTGAGGAGCGCCATGGTTGCTGAGACTTTGACCGACTTGAGATAATACATCCGAGCCTAGACTAACTCCATGTGTCCCCACAGCATTATCGATCACATATTCGGGGACGTGGGCCAAGACCAACAATAGACGTTCCCGTGTGGGAACCTGTTTCTTTGGTGTCGGAGTATTTTGTTGGGAAACCTAGACTTCTGGAGGAGGCAGGGGGTGTGAGACCTCGACAGATACCCTGACCTCGGGGTTTGGGTCAGCTGCTAGGCTTGGGCCTTGAATATCCGAGGCTCGAGAAGTCACCTCAAATTTCTTCAAGACTTTGGAGGGACGCCCCCCTCTCTGAGATGCCCTTGGGCGTTTGCTTCCCTTGGCTCCTGAATGACGGTTGAGCACGTTGTCCAGGTCAGAGTCCATGTCATCTGCAAAACATACAAGTTACGATTTAGTAATCGAGCCTAAGCCACTAAAAGAAGCAAGACTAAGGAGAAAAGAAACCTAACTGGTACTATCTATTGAGCTTGAGCTTGGAGACCAAGAAATTCCCCTCTCTTCCGTGGACGCTAGGGGAGTTCCTTCTCTATACGTAGAAGTTAGCCTCGAGAGGGCTCTATATATGTTGGTCCCGTATTGAACGGCGACCCCATTCTAGACCTCGTTCAAACTATACATGGATTAGAACTGACCTAACCAGCTATCAAACCTACGCACCCTATGATCTACCCAAGACCAAACATAAAAGTTATCCCTAGGATGTGGAAAGAGGATCAGTGTGTTGAGCTTGTGCTTAAGCAAAGAAGGGGACCACATATTGGAGCTAAGCACTACTTTACCTCCACTACCCGAGCTCGGCGAAGCTTCATCTTGGGCTTTGTTTCCCGAGACAGGCCAGTCCCGACGGCGAGCTGCAGGGGGTGAGCCCACGAGCTCGAAGACCTTCTTCTGGGAGGAAGCTTCTTAGTAGGAAGGGGCACGTGTTCCCACTGTAAATATTTGTGGTAGGCAAAGTCATCAGTCGACTGGCCTTCCTCCAAGAGGTTGCAGGCTCGAAGCTGATCTTCGTGGGGAAGATACAACAGAGACCGCCGACCATAAGGCAGTTGGAGCAGGGCTGCCTTATGCTCCACCATCGATTCAAAGGGGGTGGGACGGTGGTAATTGGCTATAGATACAACTACATATTAGTATTTTGAACCTTATGATTTAGAGAAGGAAAAGGGGATAAGTTTGAGGGTACTTACGAATGCACTGAAAGGAGTAAAATTTGGAAGGAGCGAGGCCATCCGTCCAGAAGAAAGCGAGCTTAAAGTTCGGAGGATGGTTTAGCATGTCCTTGAAAATCTTCTTCTCCTTTGGATAGCTCGATAGGTAATAAAAACCATCTCCTCCCCGAGCTCGAGAAGGGTTGCCCTTGAGGGAGAAAAGATATAAGACCTCTTAAGATGAGGGTCATTCCCGCATCAGCTTGTGATATGATGACTTAAAGGCTGAAAGGACCCTGTAGGAGTTGGTCTAGAGTTGGAAGGGAGCAAGTCCAACGAAGTCCAGAAAGTCTTTGAAGCAGGACTTCAGGGGGAGCAGAGCCCCTGCCCTCATGTGCTCGCGAATCCATGCAGCGAGCTTGACTTTACTGTTGGGATTTCCATCTCCCGGGGTGAAGTAGCTCCACTCGCTCGAAGTTGCAGGGCAACACATCAAAGTGCCCAAAAGCCTCAGGCCATGACAAGCTAGCATATCAGATATCTGGCCTATGGATGTGACTGAGCTCCAATAATGCTCAGCCTCGAAGAATTCCTCTCTAAAGGTAGGAATGGAAGCAACTTGCTAGGTGGAAGGGCAGCCTGAAGAATCTTCCATCAGCGAGAACGACAAGGCACTGGGTTCGAAGGTAATGGTGACTTTGAGTTTAGGATCAAGCGGGACAGGTCTGATCTCGGGATCCAGATCTGGGTAAATTGTGACCCGAAGTATTTTCCTCTTTCTCTCCTCGACCTCGTCAATCTGGCGTCGAAAGTGATCTCGGATGTCTTCTTGTTCGCACCTTTCTTGGTGCTCGCGTATTAGGCGCTGGTTCCGAGTGAAAGGTGATTCTGGACTGGGAGTTAATGGAGAATAAGGGATTGCAAGCTCTAACCCCCACTGATTCTTAGAGTTTTGTGACATCTAACAAGAAAGAAAAGGGTGAGGGCCAGGCTTAAAAGAGATCACGGAAAATGTAGTTTTGGTGACCCGAGCTCGAAAGTCCGAGATCATGAATATACCTCAATCGAGACTGAAGTCTCGAAAGGGTAAGATGAGTTCGAAGATGAGCCCCGAACTATTGTAAAGTTCAGGCTTCGAGCGTGTACTTAACACGAGAGTGGGGAAGAGGGGATTCATTTTAAGGATCCTAGATTTTCAAGGATAAAGTTGACAGTTACCCAAAAAGGTGATAATTTCGGGATTTGTGCAGTTAAAACCCTAAATCAAAACCCCTATTTCTTAGCTTACACGACACACTACCCTTAATCTGAAAAAACCCTATTTTTGCATTTTTTGCATTAAATCTAGGTTTGAGAACCATGATGTCAAAAATTTTGAATCAAAAGTTTGTGTAATATCAAATAAATTACTGTGCAATAGTTAGAAATGGGAACTAGTAAACACATTTATACAGCAGATAAGAATGTAAAAATGCATGAAAAACAAAGAACTGAAACTTACACACAGAAGCTTGCGGATATAGAGAAATCGTTGACTGGAATATCGGTTGCAGGAATGACTTCACGGAGTTGAAAGTGCTGGAATTATTTTGTTTCTTCGACTTGGAGAACATGCAAAAAAGAGGAAGAGAGCTCTGGTTCATTTTCTTCTCTTTAAAAATTGGAATGTAAAAGTGAGGAAGATGAAGATGACGCGACTATATATATATATATATGTCCCAGAGGGAGGTCAAAGGTCGAAAAAATCAGGGCCTTTGGTTGGATTTGGTACTTGATCTAATGGATGGGGTGCAAATATGACAATGGTGGCAAAAAGCTGAGATACGAAAATACGTGGGCAGATGAAAAAAGTACTCGAGTACTCCGACTGCGCAATCAATGGCTGACGCATGTCCACACTCGAGTGTGGTAGGTGGCTCAGTTTTTGAAGGTAGCAGTTCAAAAGTTTCCTTCTCATATGAGCCGAACTGATACTTTTGAGGGGGAAAAATGTTACACCCAAATTTCGATAATAGAAATTTTGATCTCGAAAGTTAGGCTAGTAAAGTGTAAGCTCGGAATAAGCAAGTTCGTCATAATCGGCTTTAACGAAAATATCAAGAACGGTCTCATTGTGCAGTAAGTGTGACAACATCGGAATTGGTGAGCTCGGAAACTACGTGGTTTCGGAGGTGTTCCGAGATTATATGTCAAGCTTGAAGCTACAATGACTGTGGTTCAACACTTGTATAAATTTCCTGATTCATTTCCTGCCATCAGACAAGACGTTTCGAGCTCGGGGAGTTGTGAGCTCGAAAAGGATGATCTGAACAATGTTACTTGTTAAAAGTCGAGGCGAACCGAGGTAGCGAGCTCGTGATGGTTGATCAGTCTCGAAGGCGTGTGAATTGAATGTTCAAGGTCGCAAGCTGAGTGTGAACGTATTTATTGTTATAAAATCCCTATATTTAAGGGATCTATTGTAATCTGTTATTCAGTCCCAAATATCATGGGACGCGTATGTAGTAACTATACGCATTTAATTACATTTATTTTTAATTGATTTGTATAATAACTCCCCAAAATGTGAGGGGAGATATTCTGTAAACCACTCTATAAATAGTGTGGAGCAATTCAATTGTAAGGATGGAGAAATTTGTATTGTTAGGACTCTGTAAAATTGCTTCCAGAAAGCTTTGAGAGAATTCCATAAAATGAATAACACTGACTCGTGGACTAGGCAGATTTTAACTGCTGAACCACGTAAAAACTATGTATTTTATTGTTTGTTTCTTCTAGTATTTTTTTTTTTAATTACTCTTCATTTCTAAGTTGACGAAAAACGGCGTCAACAGCTAGGTTTGAAAAAAAAATCAAATCCTAAAAAAAAAAGAACCAGTGACCATGGTACCTGGTTACATCTAAACAAAAAATATATAAATTGATGGTTATCGTAACTGGTTATAGCTAGGTTTAAAAAAATAGATATAAATAAAAAGAACTAGTCGCCATGGTATCTGGTTACTTAAACAGGTCTAGAAAAAAAATTCAGTTCTGAACAAAAAAAATCATGAACAAATCGTGATGGTAACCGGTTACAGTTAGGATTGGGAAAAAAAAATAGATCTGAAGTGCAAAATCATATTTAAAATGCAAAAATCATATGTGAAAAAAGAAGAAGAACAAATAAAAAAAAGAATAACATTATAAGAAGAAGAAGAAGAAGAAGATTGAATAAGGTAACTAGTTACAACTAGGTCCAAAAAAACTCAGATCTGAAAATAAAACCAGATCATGATAGTAACTGGTTACTTAGACAGATCTGGAAAAAAAAAACCACATTTGAAAAAAAAACTAGATCTAAAACAACAAAGAAGAAGAAGAAGAACCAAATATAGCATCGCGGTGACCGAAGGTATGACGTTCGTTTTTGGTTGTTGGTGTGAGAGAGCTCCCATTGTTGTGAGACAAAATGGTTGGTCCCCATTGTAGTGAGAGAAAATGAAGAGAGTGAGTGAAAGATACATGAGGGAGAGAGGAAAGTAAGAGAAGGAGAGTGTATTTTTGTTTATGGTATTTTGTTTATAGTATTTTGTGGGATTCTCATATAAAGTGCAAATACACACGTCCGTGTTCTAAATACTAAAGTGTCAAATGGTATTGTGAAGAAAATATAATAAGACATGCGAATTTAAGTTTCTTTTCCACAACTCACGTCTTCCATCAATGAAAATCTCAGTTAAGTTAGTTTATTGGGTTTATTTACATTACAAGCTTGATCTCAGTTACATTGCTCTGTGCATTTAGGGATGTATTTCAATTATCTATATACTTTCTTGAAGTGATATTCGATTACCTGTTTCTCATAATAGATGTTTTTTGTTATTGTTGAAGATTCATCATCATTCATCTTCATAAACATTTGTAGAAATTAATATATTGTGAATTTGTAAGCCAATCATTGAATTATTTATTGATGTTGGGTTTGCCATCATATGTTTGATCAAAATTCTTAATTAAATTAGCTATTTAACTATTGGAAGGTGCCCATGAAGTTATTTGTTGTATAAATTATTAAATGTGCTTGCTGAAATATATTAAATGGGTTTGCTTAAATGATATACCAAATTTGCATTAGACAATAGACACAAAAAAAATCATATTTTTTTTCTAACAAGACAAGATATACCAAATGACAAAGTATATATACATACAAACAAAAGTGATATACCAAAGATTTCATACTAGAGACAAACATACCCATCATTTTAACAAAGCTAACATCAAAAGATATATACTAAAAAGTTCGGCAGTACATAAGTAATATATCCAATAAGATTCATTTTTATTCAAAGTTTGCAAAAAAATATTTAAACTTACCCATTTTGTTGAACTTCTAGGTCTTCAAAAAATTCCAAATCAAATCCTCCTTCTTCAATATTTTTCCTTTCCTTGTAAAAATTTATAGATTGTAGAAGCATGGAAATCATCATTGAGTATGCAATTACAACTATCATGACCTTCTTCGTGTGCCCTTTCCCAGCCATGCTATCATATATTCTGATATTTTTGTTCTTCAAGATGATTTCAACAAGCACCCAATAGAACATATCGTGTATGTAAACAGGGTTGTAGATAAAGTCCACATTAATCCATGGCATAGCAATTCTCATTTTCTTACCATTTGCACAATTCAGTAGGTAAGCATAAGGCTTTCTTTCCCAAGAGAATTGTTCACTTGGATTGTTGATATATGTCTCCCAAGCTTTGTTGATGCAACGATCACATATGGCATCCATAGTTGTGCGTCTTGTGTTATTGTGTCTAAATTTTTTACGCATATAATAGAACACAACATCCATATGCTGAAAGAATAAAAAATTAATATTATTAAATGCATTTATTAAGATACATGCATGGAAGAAAACAAGACAAATATATCATTCAAAATACATATACATGAAAATAAAAAAGAGCAAGACAAATATAGCATTCTTCAAAAGACATACAAAAAAAAAAGAGTACAAGAAAAATATATCATCCTTCAAAATACATATAACAGACAATAAAAAAATAGCACAGAAAATATATCATTATTCAAAATACATATACCAGAAAATAAAAAATAGCACAAGAAAAATATACCATTATTCAAAATACATATACCAAAAAATAAAAAAGAGCACAAGGAAAATATATCATTATTTAAAATACATATATTAGAAAATACAAAAGAGCAAGACAAATATGCCATCCTTCAAAATACATACACCAAAAAATAAAAAAGAGCATAAGACAAATATATCATTATTAAAAATACATATACCAAAAGATACAAAAGAGCAAGACAAATATACCATTCTTCAAAGTACAATACCATAAAATAAAAAATAGCACAAGACAAATATATTATTCTTCAAAATACATATACTAGCAAAGAAAATAAATAAACTAATGCAGTAATAACAAAACTCCAGTCCAAAGGATAAGTTTTGCAAATAAAAATATATATTATATGAGGCAAAACACAGAAGAAAAGAAACTTATATAATCATTGATACATTTTATCGGCGACCATATATTATAGAATCACATTTTGTGCTTCACAACATCTTCCACCAAGTTAAATGGTGGATCAATTGCTTCTTTTTCTTCATATGTCCTACAAAAGAAAAGATGAAATAGTCATTATATGTAATTAAATTTTTAATATTTCTTCAATTAAAATAGTGAATAATTTTACCCTTTTCGTTCATCAAAACCTTCTTTCAGCTACTTTGCAAAATCCTCACATAATGTTAGTGTCGGTGGTTTGTCCAACCATCTGTAAATGGGTGCTTTATTAAGTTTTGTTCGTCTTAAAATGTTGAGGCTTGCTGAAATGGTGAGGCTTGTTCAAGTGGTTGGAATGCTTGAAGTGGGGAGATAAACAATGGAACTTGCTGAAATGGTGAGATTTCTTCAAGTGGTTGGATTGCTTGAAGTGGGGAGACAAGCAATGGAGCTTCCAAAGGTGATATCCCTGAATCAAAATAAGGTTGGGAGTGTTTTGGTGTTGTGGGAGTGTCTGGCTTTGCTCTCTTTATCTGTGTACTCTCTCCTTCAGCTGACCCAAACTTTGTAGTGTATGGTGACTTTTCAGCAATACCTAAATTATCTCTCTCTCTCATTAATAATTATCTAAATTAATTATATAAGTTTGTAACATTACTTTGGTTCTTAACTGAAAACCAAAACAAGTTAAAAAAAATAGTAACAACAGAGGAAAAAACACAAAAGCAAAAAATAACTCTAGAATATGGATCTATGTGAGAAATGGTAGTCTTCCTTACCTGGTGAATAGTATTGAGGAGATAAAGAGATCAATGGAGATTGGATAGAACCTTGAGAGAGTTTGAGAGAGATAGGCCTATATATGTGTTCTTAAGTGGCTTAGCTTCTGTCTATCGACGATGATGGTGGTAGAAGATGTAGTCGGCGAAGATGGTGGTCGAAGATGAAGGTAGCCGATGATAAGACTGAAGTGAAGAGTCAGGGTTTAGAGCTGAATGTAGAGAGTGGGGAAAGGTGAAAAGTCAAAAGTGAAAAAGTGTGTCAAAAATTAGGGATTTTGAATGGTAAGGTTATTTTTGTAATTTGTTTATTCTAAATGTTTCTATTTGGCCATTTTGCTAAAAAATTAAAGGAATTTTTTTCAAAAATATGACTTTTATGCTATCAGTGTGCAAAAATATAATAATTATACTTTTCTTAACTTGTTTGGAAAATTTTATTAAAGAAAAAATTAAAATATGGGAAACACAATAGTAGCTAACTAAAATATGGAAGCTAAATTTAAGCCAAAACAATTTTTTATTTTTTCCTTCACTTTTTTTTATTTCTTTTTTCCTTGTTTTTTCTTCCATTTATTTCTTTTTTTTTTTTCATTTTTCTATCAATTTTTTCCTTCATCGTTTTTCTTTCTTTCCATTTTTCCATTCTTCTTCTTCTTCTTCTTCTTCTTCTTCTTCTTCTTCTTCTTCTTTTCGTTTTTATTCTATTTTTTTTCTTTCATTTGTATTGTTTTGTTTTTTTGTTCATATTTTTTCAATTTTTTTCCTTTTTTTCCTTCTATCTTTTCTTCATTTTTGTATTTATTCTTTTCCCCTTCCATTTTTTTCTTTCTTTTTTTCTTTTTTTTTCATATTTTTCTACCAATTTTTTCTTTCATCTTTTTTTTTTTCTTTCTATTTTCCATTATTTTTTTCTTCTTCTTTTCATTTTTATTCATTCATCAATTTTTTTTCCTCCATCATTTCTTTTGTTTTTTTTAGTTTTCTTTCCTCTGTTTTTTTCTTCATTTTTTTCCTTCCATTTTTTCTTCTTTTTTGTACTTATTCTTTTATCCTTCCATTTTCTTTTTTTCACACATATATTTTAACATTACATAATTATTTTACTATTTTATTATTTATTATATTTTATTGTTGTAATTTTTTTATAATTTTTCCCCTATATGTAAAAAAAATCAAAAAAAAAAATTTAGCTTTTTTTTTTTTACTGTAAACATTTTAGGAACATCCAAATTTGGAAAGAAAAATAATAAAAATATGAAAATGTGAATGGGTAACTGGTTATCCTGATGGGAACATTCAAATCAAGAAAAAAAATTATATGAAAATATGAATGGGTAACGAGTTGTCCTAGTGTGAACATCCAAATCTGAAAAAAAAAATACATATGAAAACTTGAATGGGTAACTAGTATCCCTGATAGGAACATCCAAATTCGGAAAGAAAAAAAAATAGATATGAAAATGTGAATGGGTAACCAGTTACCCTGATGGGAACATTCAGATTTGAAGAGAAAAAAATCTGATGAAAATGTGAATGAGTAACCAGTTACCATAGTGGGAACATCCAAATTTGGAAAAAAAAAATAGATACGAAAATTTGAATGGGTAACCAATAACCCTGATAGGAATATCCAAATTTGGAAAGAAAAAAATAGATATAGAAAGCATGAATGAGTAACCAGTTACCCTGATGTAGACATTCAAATTTGAAAGAAAAAAAATCTGATATGATAACGTGAATGAGTATCTGGTTACCTTGAAGGGGAACATCCAAATTGAAAAAAAAAAATCATATATGAAAACATGATTCTTATTAGTTACTTAACTTAAGCAAGGAAAAAAATAGTCATGATCTTTTAAGAAAAATGTGAAAAAAAAAATAGAACGAAAAAATTGATTTGATTTTTTTTATGTATAGTAAAAAATATAAGTACAATAATAAAAAATTATAATAAATAATAAAATATTTTGAGTAGAAGAGGAGGTGACTTAATTTATTTTTACATAACTGTCAAAGATCAATTAAGTAACTGGTTACCTTACCCACGATTTAAAAAAAGAAACATACAATCTAAAAAAAAAAAAATTAATATTTATAATAAGCACAATTCATATTATAAAAAAATTGCAAAACAAACAAAAATATATATATAAAATTAGTAATATAAAAAAAACAAATAACCTAAAAAAATAATAATCAAATTACAAACATACATTTCCAAATTAATAAAACTTGAATAAGAGTAAAACTATGGCATAAATTAACTTTTATACAAAAATATGGGAAAATAAACCCATAAAAGTTAAAATTCTTTAAAAAAAAAAAGTTGTAGATTAACTTTTTTTTTTAAAAAAAAGTCATATTTTTGCACACTCTATTAAGAACCTCATATAAATTGTAATTTCCTCAAATTTAAATGAGGAACATTTGTCTAATTATTAGATATTTTTACATAACATATTAATTTTCGCTAAAAATTACGTTTTTACGGTCAAATTTTTTTTCTTTTCAATTTTACAACTTTAAGGAAATTTTTACGGTTTTGTATTTTGTTTTCGCGTTGTTTTTAGGTTTCTTTTTTACGTTGTTTTTAGGTTAATGTTTAACTGGTCCAGTGAATTGTTTTTAAATTGTTTTTTGGTTGTTTTTCCTAAAAACAGTATTTTTGTAATTATGAGATTTTGAAAATAGTATTTTTGAAAACTTGAGTACATATTTTTTTTTAAATAGCAACCATAAAAAAAACAAAAAAAATATGTATTTAAGAAAAAATCTCTAATTATTATGCTATTATTCTCCAAGCTCCTTTGGGAAAAGTTGAGAACTACCCATTTTTAGGAGTAGTTAACTAAAATTAGACACTAAATATATTTAGTTGAACTTTACCCATTATTATCATGAGATTTCCCAAATTACCCTTATTTAAGCACATGATTCTAAGTGTTGTTGTAATGTGTATTATATGTGTCATATTATAGTTAAATTGGAAATACATTCTAATTGTAGTGTGTTTAAGGAGGAAAAAAAACATGTAATTGAAGGAGTATAATGGGTACATCAATTGAAAATTTGGGTACTAAAATAAAAGTTAAAAATAGTGGGTAAAAATTAAAGTGTACATGATCTAATTTCTACATATAAATTCCAACTTTAATTTGGGCCGACCCGCTATTGTTGCCTAGTTCGGGCCTGAGCTCCAGGCTGTAGCCCAAAACAAAAACCCACGAAGTAATCTCCCAGAGTTCCTCTCCTCTCCGACGGTGGATTCCCGCCCCTGAATAATCAGCAAGTAGCAACCTCCAAAACCTTGCCACACAGAGAGAGATGAGCTCGGCGGACCTGCCAACGAAAGAGGTGAACGTATTAAAAGGGCACGAAGGAGCAGTATTAGCCGCAAGGTTCAACGCCGATGGAAATTACTGTCTGAGCTGCGGCAAGGACCGTACAATTCGTCTTTGGAACCCTCACCGAGGAATTCACATCAAGACCTACAAATCTCATGGCCGTGAAGTTCGAGACGTTCATGTCACACAGTTAGATTCTTTCTCCTGTCCTTGGTTTTCTGTTTTTGAACTCTTCGTTTTCTAAATTTTTATTCGATTCTGCCATTTCCCCAACAGGGACAACTCCAAGCTTTGTTCTTGCGGCGGCGATCGACAAGTTTTCTATTGGGATGTAGCCACTGGCCGTGTCATTCGAAAGTTCCGCGGCCACGAAGGCGAGGTCTGCTTCTTCTTCTTTTTTTCGTTTCTTGTTTTGAAGAAAACTTTGTGATGCTTTGTGTTATGGGATTGAATTTGATTGAATTTTCTTTTTGTTATAAAGGTAAATGCAGTGAAGTTTAATGAGTACTCGTCTGTGGTGGTTTCGGCGGGTTATGATCAATCGTTGCGTGCTTGGGACTGTAGGTCTCATAGTACTGAGCCAATTCAAGTTTAGTTTCTTTGAACTTTTGAATTTAGGGGTTTATAGGTTTGAAGTTTGTGGTTAATTATTGGTGAATTTTTGGAATTTGATTCATTTAAGTTTTGTGGTTAATGTTTGCAGATTATTAATTCATTCTCAGATAGTGTCATGTCTGTTTGCTTAACTAAAACTGAAATAATTGGTGGGAGTGTTGACGGAACTGTTCGAACTTTTGATATTCGTATCGGTAGGTACGTTTTGTTCATGGTGAAATTGTTTATAAGCAACATAGTTTTTGTGTTCTTAAAGTATTCTTTGTGCTTTTTGAACGACATTTGGCATTCGAGTTGGTAGCTATGTTGTGTTTTTGAAGAATATGAAGTTTGTTTTCTACTTGATTCAAAATTTTATTTCCTTTTCCTCGTTTGGGTTTGCTCTCTTCAACACTATAATTTTGCATTGAATTTATTCGGAATATGATAATGACTTTTTTTAACCCCCTTTTGCTCTATTATATAGAGAAATTTCTGATGATTTAGGGCAGCCTGTCAACTGTATATCAATGTCAAATGATGGTAACTGCTTATTAGCAAGTTGCCTAGATTCGAAATTACGTCTTCTGGACAGGTAAAAATCATTGTGGCTTCATCTTTATAATCATCTGTTCTAATAAGATTCGGGCTGACACCTTATCTGTTAATTATTTTATGTTGTAGGTCTAGTGGTGAAGTGCTACAAGAATATAAAGGTCATACGTGTAAGGTAAGTACAATAATGACTGTTTCTTTGTTTACTATACATTTAATTGTTACTTTCATTATCCTCTGCCAATGTCATTCTTTTACTTCTAAAACATTGATCATCCTTTTGATATGTTCTTTGACAAGTTTGGATTGTTATGTATAACTAACTCTTTTGAATTTAGGTCTATGAGGTCTTATGCTTCTATGATATGAAGTTGAAGTACTTCGTGCCGTTTTGTTACTCATCTATCCTGTTATGCGTCTTAAGTTCTTTTACTTCAAAGAAAAAATCATTCAATTGGCTTCTTTTTTTTTTCTGTATCAGTCGTACAAACTAGATTGCTGCCTTACCAACACTGATGCACATGTAACCGGTGGATCTGAGGACGGTTTCATTTACTTCTGGGATCTGGTAGACGCGTCTGTGGTATCAAGCTTCCGGGCTCATTCTTCAGTGGTAAAGGCTGCTTGTTTCATATTCTTTCTAGCAGATTTTGTTATAACAATGCTTAATGGTCGTTGTACTTCTACCTTATTCTGAGTAGTATTTTTCTGGTTTTATTAAACAGTTTTGGTAGGAAAAGTGACCAATAATTCTTAGATTTAGAAATGGATTAAGCTTCTCTATGCTTCCAAGAATGAGAGGGCATTGTTCTGATTAATTGTTGTACTTTTTCTTCTTTAGATATCCAACTAAGTATTCATTGTATGCTTCATTCCATGGAGGATAGTCCAATTCACAACACATTAATCTTTTCCTCCACTGTTTGAAAGTAGGTTCTTTTATTGGTTTTACTCCCTAGTTTACCAAATCTAGATACCCGTCTTCAATTCAATATCCATGTGCTCACAATTCTTTAACCGTTGTTCAAGTTTTGCACACTTAAGCTGGTCCCCCCCCCCCGCCTAAAATGTGGAATTTTGGTTTAGAGGGCTATCGAAGAGAGCATGGCCATCCCTTTTAATTAGTTTTATAAAAAATATAAGCTTAATGGAATCTGTATTGTGTTTTTATTTTTGTCTTTTCTTCATATTTTTTCTTTGGCAGGTAACAAGCGTGAGTTATCACCCAAAGGACAGCTGCATGATATCTGCCTCCGTTGATGGCACCATTCGGGTATGGAAGACGTGAAATTGTACGCTAGGAACATTGCAGATTTTTTAAATTAATTATTTATATCAAAGATCTTTCTTGTTCCTTCTCAAGACTCTTGACCAATACCCATTTGGAATTTTAATTGCATCATCAATTGTTCTTTAAAAGCTTTCTAATGAAGCGTTGAGTTCCCACTCAAAAGAAGAACTGCTTGGTAATTGCCACACTTAATGTCAACAATTGGACCATCTAAATTAAGGTGCTCTTTCTTTGTTTGTTAATTCATTTATCTAATTTTTTTAGACAATGAAGGTGTTCCCAATGTTTCAGTCCAATAAAATATGAATACCACATTGCTATGAATGATATATTATACTAGTAATTCAATGTTCACCTATAAGATGGTCATGCTTGAATCCACCATTTTTCTTAATTAAAACTTGCATCAACCAAGAGTCAATTGTCACATGGGCTCCATGCCCCAAAATCAAATTTAGGTATCTCTACTCAAACAACTATTGAATAAGTTAAGCCTTCTCTCGAGGCTTGGGTTATAAAAATATATTTCTACATTAGTTTGACATATGGTTTTTTACTCTTTTAGGAAACTCTCCAAAACCGCTCACTAATCCCATGAACATTTCTCATTGCAAATAGGTTTATACTTAATGTGTTTTGCTCATACATATATAGAAAAAAGTGTCGATTGATTTCGTTGGTAAAATCATCCACTGTCCTTTCATTTCAAGATAATTTATTCTAGTGACCACTAGATTCTAAGTTCAAAGGGGCAGCTACCTATGCGTTTTTAAGGAAATATAGATTGCCGTTATTATTGTATAAATTAGACTATATAATGATAAGTAATTGCCATAAGAACAATCACAATAAATATAATAATGGTAAGTAAAAGTCTTTACATTTTGTATTATCTTGGATCATGGCTAAAGATGTTAAAGCTTCTTCCGCCGAAAGTCTCTGATGACTCTCTCCGGTTGCTTGACTGTTAGACTATTCCTCTAGGACGATTACTTTTAGAATATTCAGATTATATGTATATATATACACACATACACATAATATTTTGGGCTTTCTTATTTATGTTTAGATAGCATGGAAAAAAAATTAACAACTTTGTGATGCATTTTATTAAAAGAAAAAAAAGAAATAGTGATAAAGATTGATGTGTTCACATGAAACATGGAACTGGAGATTACGTTCTTTAGTTTGACTATATAGAGTTCCGAGAAAGAGTCACAAACCAGCTGTATTATTTATATGTTTTACAACTCAACGTAATAAAGTAGGAAAAATCCAATACACTTCACCCCCAACAAACTTCACCAATTGAAAAAATCAAAAAAATCAAATTAGTAACTATTTTCTCCTTAGTTAATATGTAGTTTACAGACGATAGAACTTTTTTCTTTTAAAAAAACCATCAAAATAATATAGAGAAAATCACTTACAGTCAAATTTTAATATTAAGTAAAAATTATGGTAATAATGATTTTTTGTTTACTTTTTTTGGTATTTATTTATTATTTTTATTTTTTATTTTTACGATCCTGATATATAGAGTATGTGTGTGATAGAACATATATAGTAGATGATTGGTAGATTTGTAATATAGGTTTCTGTTATCCCCATTTCCTCTCAGGGTTTTGGGCCCTCGCCCCGGCCCACGGTCAGAGGGGCCGGTTCGGTATTCGGGCCCAACCCGCGGACTACGGACTGGGCCTGTGCAGGAAGGTCCGGGAAGTATCTCCGGGTTCATGATTCGGCTCGAACGATCCCGGCACTGTCCAGAGTGCCCCGGATCATCGCGGCCATCGCGTCCCGCTCCCGGACCCAGAATGGTCCGGGTCCGAAGTAAACACAGCGGGCCCAAGGTAAACTAACCTGGACCGCCTCATCCCCAGGCTATGGGCCAGGCGTCCAGGACACTGTAGCCGCCTCATTTCGCGTGGGTCTTGTCCCCCCACTTTTCACCTGCAGAAAGGGTCTCCTTGGGATTGTCTGCTGGCGTGTCAGGACTGCGCAGCCAGGTACTCTGACCGGTCTTGTCCCCTGAATCTGCCTCATGATTCAAAGTGGTCAGAGCCAAAGTGCCGTTTTGTCGGGAGAATGCTTGCATCTCAGGGCAACTAATTGGGCCTGAGCTAGTTTGGGCTTGATGTACTATATATCTTTTTAGCTCGGACCTCTACTAGGAAGGCCCCCTGTACACATATTCCAAATGGGCCCGGGTCAGGCCCGGCCCAAACCTGGTGTCCCCCTCATTCTATAAATATAAGTTGTAATGCTCCATAGAAAAGGGGGCAAAAAACTCTGCTGAAAGACAGTTAGACAACTCCATTGTAAAAGCTTATTCTAGCTCTAATACAGATTTATATACAGACTCGTGGACTAAGGCTAGTTAACGCCCCAACCACGTAAAAACCTTGTGTCGATCCTCTATTCTCTTTATTATAATCAGTAAATATCCTTCTTTAGGAGAGTTGCCGAAAATCTCGGTTAACAGTTTGGTACTTTCATTGAGAGCTGAAGGAAGCTAGCGCCAACGTCAGGCCTTTACTACGATGGTGAACACTCGTAACACCACCTTCGACCCTGCCAGCCCGGAGCAGGGCAACGGAGACCCACTGCCTTCTCAGCGCGTCCCTCAGAACCTGCCTGAAGACGTGCCTCCTCAGACATCTCACCAAGACGAGTCGCAAGACTACGAGGGTGAGACGGAGTACGAAGTAGGAAACGAAGAAGAGTACTATGAGGAGGAGAACGAGGGGGAGTATCATGATGAAGCCGCGGATCCCGAGGTCCCTCGCGACGATCAGCAAGACCCGGAGGTAACTAGACTGAGGCAGCAGATCCAGGATTAGGAAGCCAGGATGGCTGAGCAGGCGAGGGCGCACCGCCGGGTGCAAGAGTCTCTCCATGCCCTGCAAGCGCTGATGGCCGCGCAGGGCCCGGCGGCCAACCCCGCAGGTGGCCCGCGCCCAGAAACGCAACATCCCGCTCCCCAAGCGCAAACCGAGGGCCCCAGGGGGGCCAGCCCGATCCGTTTCCTAGAGCCTCCCCCCGACACGGCTCCGAAAGTCCGGGACAAGGAGCGACGGGCGACTCGGAAAAAGACTACCCCCCCCGTCAGTAAAGCCGGGGCACGTTCACGACCGTTACCTAGGAAAGAGAAGGTGTGCCCCGTCCCAGGACGAGGCCACCCAATCGATCCGCAGGGGGTACGGCCGCAGGACGATCAGCCCCGGCCCGCCCCAAGGGCGAACGGGAGGGAAAAGTCTTTGCACCCGAGTGCCTCAATCAACAAGAACCATCGGGAAAGACCCCGCCGCGAGGATCGTGACATTCTCAGCTCCGGGGACGACACTTCCCGGGTAGATTTACGTGACGGACTGAATGCCCGGAAAGATCGGGCCCGCAAGCAAAAAATCCTTCCTCGAAACGGAGATCTCAGGAACAACATAAACGACAGGCGGAACGAGAGAATCCCCCTGGAAGACAGCGCGGCCAGGCAGCTCATGGAGCAAATGGCAGCATTATAAAAGGTCACCGACCGCTTGGTCCGCAAGCAAGAGGGCGCGGACACTGACTCCGACGAAGAGGACAAGGAGCCGTGCGCGAGACATATCTTAGACGCCGTGTTGCCCAAGGGGTTCAAGATGCCAAATCTCACCGCCTACACTGGAAGCACGGACCCTAGGGATCATCTGTCCCGGTACAACCGACTCATGACCGTGGCTCACGTCAGCGACAGCGGCAAATGCCTCTGCTTCTCCATCACGTTGGGCGGTCCCGCCGAAGAGTGGTGGAAAAGGCTCAAACCGGGGTCCATCCAAACATGGTCCGGGCTACAGTCGGCTTTTCGGAAGCAATTCGTGGCCGCCATGAGGATGGATATGCAAATCAGTGCCCTCGCCAATATTAAGCAAATGCCCGCAGAAACATTGAGGGCCTACATCCAGCGCTTCACTGAAGAAGCCTCCAAGACGAAGGTCGACGACGGATAGCGCCTGGTGGCACTACAGTCTGGAATCCGGGCCGGTTCCCCGCTCTGGGACGACATGCAGCGCAGTAAAGCCGCCACCCTAGAAGAATTTATTAGGAGGGCCCAAGGATTCATCAACTGGGAGGAGGCCCAGATCCAGGCCTTCAGGTGGCCCTCGGCCCCTCACCCAGTCGCTCAGACGATTCCGGGAGGTGCGGGACATTTCCCCGCGCAGTCCTACGCATCACCTCCCATCGTCCCGGGGGGGGGGGGGGAGTCGCGCCCGGCATTAGTTACACGCCTGCGGTGTACGGTCCTGCCGTTTCGGGGTACGCCCCGGCCCAGTCAACGCCCTTCTCCGGGTATGGTGTCGCGCCGGCGGGGCACAGCATGGCCCCCGTCGTGGCCCAGCAATCGCAGACCGGGGTAACCGAGCCAAGCGTGAATCCCTCCCGGAGTAAGCGGGCCGGCAAAGGCCAGAACCGGCCGGAATCGGCCAAAAAAGGGAAGAGGGGCTATGAGCCCCAATACTCGGAATACACTAACTTGGTGGATACTCGGGAAAACATCTACCTGGCTACGGAAAGAGTGGTCCATTACCGGAAACCTAGCCCCATGTTTAGGGGGGGGAGGAACCCCAGAGACACCAGCAAACGATGCGCCTACCACAAAGATGTGGGCCACACCACCGACGAGTGTCGGCAGCTCAAAGATGAAATTGAAAACCTCATCAAGCTGGGACACCTCCATCAGTGGGTAAGGATGCCCATAGGCGTCCCGGGCATGGCAGCAAATCCCGCGCAGTCCGCGGCGCCGGCAACGACCCGTGCATACCCGCCCCAGGGAGGGTACGCGCAAGGGTTCCCGGCACAGACCCCTCAAGGGGCTGGCGCCACGCAGGCCCCCGGTCCTGGGATGCCCTACCCTTCCGGGGCAACGCCCCCTCGAGTGGACGGGCACGTGTCGACCATTTCAGGCGGACCCCACCTAGGGGGCCCTTCGAAGAATGATCAAAAGCGCTATCTGAGCGAGCTGGACCATGACCAAGAAGTCTGCGCCCTCGTCCAGGCCCCCGCTCAGCGCCCCAAACTGATGAACCTCCCCATCACGTTCACGGAAGACGACGCCCGTAACGTCCATTTCCCGCACCACGACCCACTGGTCATAGATGCTCAAATTGCCAACAAGATGGTGTCCCGAGTGTTGGTGGATGACGGAAGCTCCGTCAACTTGTTGTTCAAATCCGCCTTTGCCGCCATTGGCCTGACGGAGGCTGATCTGGCGTCGTGCCCGACCCAAATCTACGGCTTCACGGAGACGCACTCCTCCCCATGGGAAAGGTCCAGCTGCCTGTTACTCTGGGAGACGCGTTGCAGCAATCGTTCAAGCTCTGCACCTTTGTGGTGGTGGATTGCCCAACCGCTTACAATGCCATCTTTGGCCGGCCCGCCCTGGTCGAGTTCGGGGCCATCACCTCCATCTGCCATCTATGCATGAAGTTCCCGTGCAGCAGCGAAGGGATTGGGACGGTCCGTGGAGATCAGAAAAGCGCGCGGAAGTGTTACCATATCTCTGCCCGTCCTGTTTGTATGGTCCGGGATGAGCCCGTCGGGCCGGCACTCCGCCAGCCCGAGCAAGCTATCCGGGACGAAGACGATCTGGACCCACGGTTGGGAGAGGAACGAACTCTTGAGCCAATGGACGAAATCGAAGAGGTATGCATCAGCGAGTCCGACCCTGCCAGGGTCATCCAAGTGGGAAAAAGCCTGCCGGAAGACATTCGGGCCGCCATTATCGCCCAAGTCAAGAAAAACCAGGATCTTCTGGCATGGTCCCACTCCGATATGACCGGGATCGACCGTAACATCATATGCCACGCGCTGAGTATTGACCCAAACGCAACCCCGGTCCGCCAGAAGCGCAGACCTTTGGGGACGGAGAGGGCCGAGGCCCTCAAGCTGGAGGTAGAGAAGCTGTCCTCCATTAACTTCATCCGCGAAGCCGTGTACCCCGTATGGCTGGCCAACCCGGTCTTAGTGCCGAAGCCTAACGGGACGTGGAGAACCTGCATCGACTTCACGGACCTCAACAAAGCATATCCGAAGGACTGTTTCCCGCTCCCCCAAATAGACCAGATGGTGGATGCTACGTCCGGTTACGAGATCTTGAGTTTCATGGACGCCTACTCAGGCTATAACCAGATCTCCATGCACGTGGAAGATCAGGAGCACACCAGTTTCCAAACTGACAAGGGCATCTACTGCTATGTCGTCATGCCTTTCGGACTCAAGAATGCCGGGGCAACCTACCAGAGGCTCGTCAATCGAATGTTTAGGGCCCAGCTGGGTCGAAACATGGAAGTATACATTGACGATATGCTGGTCAAATCCAAGACGTCGCGGGAACATTCGAGCGATTTGGCGGAGGCCTTCGCGGTTATCCGGAAGTACGGGATGAAGCTGAACCCTAAGAAGTGCACCTTCGGCGTCGCATCCGGGAAGTTCCTGGGCTTTATTGCGAGTTTCCGAGGAATTGAAGCCAACCCCGAGAAGATCAAGGCCCTGATCAACATGGCCTCTCCCCGGAAGCACAAGGACGTTCAAAGCCTGACGGGGCGAGTGGCCGCCCTAAGCCGTTTTGTCTCCAAGGCCACGGACAAGTGCGTCCCTTTTTTCAACGTCCTCCGGGGAAGCCAGCGGTTCGAATGGTCACCCGAGTGCAAAGAAGCCTTCCAGAAGCTGAAAGAGCACTTGGCCAAGGCCCCCATCCTGGCGAAGCCAGTCGAAGGAGAACTTTTGTACTTATACCTGGCCGTAACCGAACACGCCATCAGCGCCGCGTTGGTACGCGAAGAGGAGAGGACTCAACTCCCGGTGTACTACGTGAGCAAGCGGTTACTAGACGCCGAATCTAGATACCCACTAATCGAGAAGCTGACTTTCTGTCTGCTGACGGCATCCCGGAAGCTTCGGCCTTATTTCCAGGCCCACACGATAAAGGTCTTAACCAACCACCCCCTGCGGCAGGTGTTGCAGAAACCTGAGGCGTCGGGGAGACTCCTGAAATGGGCCATGGAGCTGAGCCAATTTGATATATCTTACATGCCCCGGGTGGCCATTAAGGGACAGGCTCTGGCCGACTTCATCGTCGAATGTTCCGGGATCACCCCAGAAGAGAGTGCCCCCGCGGCCTGCATTTCTCCCGTTTGGAAGATCTTCGTGGACGGAGCATCGAACGAAAACGGGGCCGGCGCCGGGGTCATCCTGGTATCCCCGCAGGGGCATCAGCTACAAAACGCTCTCCGTTTCCAGTTCAAAGCGTCGAACAGCGAGGCGGAGCATGAGGCCGTCATAGCAGGTTTGCGTCTGGCCCGAGAAGTAGGGGCGGCGAACCTCGAAATATACAGCGATTCTCAGCTGGTAGTCAAACAGATTTCGGGGGAATATCAGACCAAGGGAGAGCGAATGGCGGCGTACGTAGCCCAAGCGAGGGAGATGCTCCAAGCGTTCGCAGCGCATTCCATCCGTCAGATCCCTCGGGAGAAGAACGTCTTTGCGGACACATTAGCAAAGTTGGCAACCGACGCAGAGGGCGAGTTGACCAGGCTGGTCCCCGTCAACCATCTCCCCGTCCCAAGCATAGGGACTCCGACCGTCCATGCCGTCGATCACTCCAATTCATGGATGGGGTCGCTGATCCACTACCTGTCCACCGGGGAGGTTCCAAACGAGCGAACCGCGGCCAGGAAGCTTTTGTACCAGGCCCACCGATACGTCATGATGGACGGGAAACTTTATCGCCGAGGACTGTCCATGCCTTACCTCAGGTGCGTGTCCGGGACTGAGCTGGGCGCCATCATGCATGAGGTCCACGGAGGCTTTTGCGGAGACCACACAGCCGGACCCAGTTTGTCCAAGAAGATTCTGCGCCAAGGATACTTCTGGCCCACCATGAAAAGGGACTGCATAGACTACGTCCGCAGGTGCGAACAATGCCAGAGGTACGCGAAGATCCCTCGGGCCCCCCCAACAGAGATAACCTTGATGAACAGTCCCTGGCCCTTTGCAGTGTGGGGGATCGATCTTGTGGGATCCCTCCCAACCGGGAGAGGAGGGGTGAAGTATGCCATTGTGGCGGTAGACTATTTCACGAAATGGGTTGAGGCGGAGCCTATGAACACGATCACGTCCAAGAAGGCCTTAGATTTCGTCGTTAACAACATAGTGTGTCGGTATGGCCTCCCCTACAAAATCGTGTCTGACAACGGGAAACAATTTGACAGCCATCACTTCACGGATTTCTGCAAGAGGCACGGTATAGTGAAGAGTTTCTCCGCCGTGGCCAGGCCCCAGGCGAACGGACAGGCCGAAGCCGTGAACAAAATCCTGAAAGGGACACTAAAGAAAAAGCTTCAGGCCTGTAAGAGCAAGTGGCCCGAAGAGCTCCCCCGCGTGTTGTGGGCCTATCGGACAACCGAACGGACATCAACCGGGCACACCCCATACTCAATGACGTACGGATGCGAAGCCGTCATCCCAATCGAAACCACCATCCCGTCCCATCGTCGCGACACGTATGATCCCACCCAGAACCATGCCTTACTCCAAGAGTCTCTGGACCTTATCGAGGAAATCCGGGAAGAGTCGCAAGTGCAGTTAAAGATGTACCAGGGCAAGATCGCTCGGCACTTCAACTCCAGAGTCAAGAGCCGCAAGTTCGAAACCGGCGACCTGGTCCTGCGGAGAGTCTTCCCGGCCACTCAGGATCCGGGAGTAGGGGTTCTGGGCCCCAATTGGGAAGGGCCGTATGAGATCCAGCAAGAGATCTGCCCCGGGACGTACCGCTTGAAGCGGCTCGATGGTTCCGAGGTTCCGCGAGCCTGGAACGCAGAACACCTCCGTAAATACTACCAGTAGCCTAAGGGCTCGTCCGAGTTTAATGTTTACGCTATAACATATACGCCTCAGGGCTAATTCCCTTTTGTAAAACAATGAAAATGACGTGTGCAAAACGTCATAGAGGGCTATTATTTCCATGAAAATGTGTGCCTCAGGGCTATTATCTTAAGTGACCATAGACCAGTCTCTGCTCACTTGCGGGGGGTGTCATCCCAGGCATAAAAATAAAAATAAAAGAAGACCGAGCCCAAGGACGGTCCCACCCCGGACGAACGATGTCCGGGAGTATAAATAAAGAGGACCGAGCCCAAGGCCGGTCCCACCCCGGACGAACGATGTCCGGGAGTATAAATAAAGAGGACCGAGCCCAAGGCCGGTCCCACCCCGGACGAACGATGTCCGGGAGTATAAATAAAGAGGACCGAGCCCAAGGCCGGTCCCACCCCGGACGAACGATGTCCGGAGGTATAAATAAGGGGAACCGAGCCCAAGGCCTGTCCCACCCCGGACGAACGATGTCCGGGAGTATAAATAAAGAGGATCGAGCCCAAGGCCGGTCCCACCCCGGACGAACGATGTCCGGGGGTATAAATGAAGGGAACCGAGCCCAAGGCCGGTCCCACCCGGACGAGCACCGTCCGGGTGTATAAAGTCCGTCCGACCCGGACGTGTTGGTCCTCGGAGCATAGAAGCACCAGGTCAACCCCGGAACAGACCCAGGACCTAAAATTCCAGGGAAAGCACACTCCAGGTTAAACAAAGCCCCAAGGGCCCCGAATAGAGCAAAGACTAGTCGTTGGTTTCGGTCCCGGCCGTTGGAACCGGGACAAAACCCCCTGCAATCAGTTAGTCGCGACATCCACTTCTTACTGAATGGTGAAAGGAGAAATCTATTAAAAACCAAAGGAAGAAGCAGTGTTCGAAAGTAAAGTACAAGCTAAGCTAATTAACAAAAAAAAAACGAGGTCGAGACAAGGGCCTACATCGCGTCCGCCCGGAGATCCGCATCCTCCCTCTCCTTGGCCTCATACTCGGCACGCTTCGAGTCGGGATCGGGGAAGATAAGGAGATTCATGTTCTTGTCCTTGCACCAGGCCATATAAATGGCCTCGTTAAAGGTGACATCCACTAAGTTGTCGGCCTCCTCCTTCTCCCGACGGGTGGTGCCGTGTGCCGTTTTCTCCTGAAGAAGGGAGTCACCCAGCTCAAGAACACGGGCTTTCAAGACCCGGATCTCCTCCTTGTCCTGGATGGACTGTGCCGCCGCCGTCTCCAAGAGAGTCGCCCTTTCGTCAGCCACCTTCGTCGTCCGGGACAACTCCTCTTCCACCCCGGTCTTGGCACGGCAAATTTCCTCGCGCTCCGCCTTCACGTGGGCCAGCTCTTCTTGGAGGTGGGCCGTTTCCTTGCTGAGATTCTCCTTGACGATCTCCCTCTGGTTCTCGGCCGCCTCTAATTCCAGCCTGGCCGTCTCCATCTTGAGGGCAAGCTCGGCCATCAAATCGGCACTCCTTTGAGATAACAAGGCAACCTGGAACAAACGAAAGTTAGAAAAAAGAGTCACCATCAACGAACGACTGAAGAACATGAGTTGAAAATTACCGCGGTAGCCTGGTGGCGGAGAGCCTGAGAAATGAACAGCCCGTCCGGATTGGCTATCGTGGCGTACCTCTTCAGCTGGAGGTTAGACATAGTGCTCCCGACCTGATCGAGCAGATCAGCGGCCATGGGGGCAATGTCCTGGCCCAGCTTGGGGCGGAAGCCCGCCTCGGCAGCTAGCCGATCCACGATCGGCTGAGGAGCGCTGAACTCGGCGGGACGATCTGAAAACTCGACCTGGCGACGGATCATCAGGGCCTTGTAAGCGTCGTCTCTCCAGCATCGGCCGCTCTCCCAGGTCCGGTTGACCAACCGGAACTGCTCGTCCCGCAGGGCGGACTCCCCCTCCTCGAGAAGGGTTGGGCGGAGTGGAAGGACAGGCAGAGCAGGGATCTCCTTCGCGGTTAGCCTGCTCTCCCCGTGAGACTCCTCGGCTGTCTCTGACAACGTCGTCCGAGGCCTCTTCCCGAGGTTGCCCTCCCGGGCATCATCTCCAGGGCCCCTCTTCCCAGAGCTCCGGCTTGTGGCTTCGCCCGCTTCCAAATCGATTACCGGGGGCTGGTCCGGGAGACCGTCTGCGGCCGGCTCCATGGCCCGGAGTGGTACAACTGCCAGTGCCTCGTCTCGGCCGGGCGTTGTGCCGGGTTTTTCACTGGTTGGGGGGAGCTCCGCGCCGGCCACGACATTTGACCTCCTGGCCGCCTTCAAGGCTGATCTTTCCTTAATAAGCCTCCTCATCTCGCTGGGCGGGTCAGACATGTTGGAATCCTCTGCAAAAATACAGAAAAACAAAGTTAGTATGATAAGCCGAACGGGAAAGCGCAACAGTAAGAAGAAAGTATAAGCCCGGGACAAACCCTCGTCTAGGCCCCGGGCGAGACTCAATTCCCTTAAAGCAAATGAGTGTATCCGGTCTCCTACGTCGTCCGGGATTAGAAACCCCCCATACTGGAGGAACCCGGACAGGAACATTAGGGTTTCTGATCCTACAGGGATGGGAGACGAGGGCCTCATCTCCCCATCAGCCCCAAACGCGGGGCCCGGCGGCTCTAGCCTATCCCTAGCCAAATCCCCAACTTGAGGGGCATAAATTAAGACTAAAGGGGAGTTACCTCGCCCCGATACGCTAGCCCTGGGAGTCCCAACGTTTGGTAGGGCATCTTCGAAAAGCCCTTCCAGCTCTTCCGAGGTGGCCTCTTCCACCGGGGGCTGATTCTTCTTACGCTGGGCTGCGGTGGCCCGCGCCGCTCTCACCACCCCGGCGATGTGGTCAAGGGCTAGCTGCTCCCGGACCTCGACGTTCTTCTCAAACGGGATGCCCCGGAAGCTAGGGACTACAATGGTCTGAGTGGCCGCGAGTAACCCTACTAGCCGAAGGTTTTTGTCGTTGACATAGCCCCCTACGTCCAGATCCTCCGCGGTCAGCTTGGCGTAGAACCTCCTCCTTTCCAGGAGAAAGGCGGTGAAGGGGGTTTGGATGAAGGGACTTGCGACCAGGAAGATACGATGAGAGATGAAAAACGAAAGGGGAGTGAAATAGAGGGTCCGGGGAAGTACTTACCCACTCGCTGGAAGTCTAGCAGCAGCGTGGGATTCTCGTCAATAAGGAACCCGGATGTCATAAACCAGTAATGCCTGACATCCGGGGGGTGCTTCCAAGTACTGGTAGGAGCCGGATAGCCACTCCGCGGCTGCAGCCTGTAAAAGCCGTCCTGGCTCTTGTCTTTGACGTTGACCTGCGGCACCAGCTTGTAGAAGTACAGGACTTCCGCCGGGGTAGGATCCGCGATTTCTTTCGCGACACAGAACACCTTCCACCCAGCAAGCAGACGGTACGCTTGTGGCAGCAGTTGGAATGGTGCGATCCCCACATACGTCAGGAACCGCACGAAGTAATCATGAAGCGGCAGCGTAGCTCCCGCGCTAATGTGGCCGGCACTCCAGGCCCCGAATCCATCCACGGACGTGTGCGCCCGCTCCTCTAACCTGGCCATACGATTGTGAAACAGGCCCGGAGTTGATTCGATGCCCAGCCTCGTCTCCAGGAGCAGCATCATCCGGTAGTTCCGGAACAGGTTGGGCGTTACGTCCATCTCCCACCTGTTGCCTTTGGGCGTCTTGGAGTCGGGGACGACTACAGGGGCCCTATTAACCTCCTCTTCGGAGTGAAGTGTGACGCCCGTGGCCATGAGTGACGATATGGGAACAAAGAAAGAGAGGCCAAGCAGTCAGTACCTGAACCCAATAGAGTCGGTCGAGGTACAGGGAGTCTCCTAAGGACTGCTCGGAGTCCCGACGGATCAGGCCCGGGACCCCGAAAAGCCCCGGGTCCCTGATCGGGAGGAAAGGCTACTACGGTCCATCCCTTATCCAGGGATCATCCGAAATGGTGCCGCCCAAACTGGGGGGCCTTCCTAGCAAATTCTAAAGCACGGAGCCTAGGTGCATGCGTCTAGAGAGCCTAGGTTCACAAAATTGACAACAGAATCAGAAAATACTTACTGTGTGGTGTCGACGGCTGAAGCTGGCGGTTGTCCGATCGTAAGGACGGCAAAACCTCGTTCTTGAAGTGGCACAGCCGGTAGAGCAGTTCGTCAGCGGGGCAAGTCCGAGAAGCGCCGTCGGGTTGCAGAGCGAAAGTTGAGGCCCTGGGAAACAGGCGGTGGCGCAGAACTAGTAAACGGCGAAGTATTTCGTCGGCGAGGTTGGACATGCAAAGCTCTGCGAGCGTTCTGGTTTTTCTTTTCTCTCAAGTCGGGTCGGAAATGGAAAAATGCCGAATGCCTGTAGTCTGAGTCTTTATATCAGCCCTCAAATGCTGGCCCCCGATCCAACGGTCAGATGCCTCTTCATCCGACGGCCGAGGATCGCGCAGAGGACATTTATGAGCTCTTTTGTGGTCGGGATCCTCAGCACCTCCGATCCGACGGTCCAGGAGTGGTGGATTTCAAAGGACGCCCCATCCAACGGTCCGCCCCTTTCCAAGGAAATCAATGATGACTCTCCCCGTGCGGATGAGACGCCTCGTGACGTGCGCTGACACCCTAGCCTAGGCCTAGCAGGCTGTAAGAGGCCTAGGCGACTCTTCGAGGCCCTCGCAACAATCACATGGCGACACGTGCCGCTATTCTTGAAGCAGGCCAAGGGTAAACGTCCCCGGGATACATCCAATGGTCCGGGCTGGGTAACCTGGCCCAGCCACTGCCTTCCCGCGAGCCTCCTGGCCCTGGCAGAAATTGTGGAGGCAACTTGGCAAGAACCGCGAGGGTGGTGCAACCCTCCCTCCGGATAACCGGGATGAAGGCTTGGGGGGTAAATGTTATCCCCATTTCCTCTCAGGGTTTTGGGCCCTCGCCCCGGCCCACGGTCAGAGGGGCCGGTTCGGTATTCAGGCCCAACCCGCGGACTACGGACTGGGCCTGTGCAGAAAGGTCCGGGAAGTATCTCCGGGTTCATGATTCGGCTCGAACGGTCCCGGCACTGTCCAGAGTGCCCCGGATCATCGCGGCCATCGCGTCCCGCTCCCGGACCCAGAATGGTCCGGGTCCAAAGTAAACACAGCGGGCCCAAGGTAAACTAACCTGGACCGCCTCATCCCCAGGCTATGGGCCAGGCGTCCAGGACACTGTAGCCGCCTCATTTCGCGTGGGTCTTGTCCCCCCACTTTTCACCTGCAGAAAGGGTCTCCTTGGGATTGTCTGCTGGCGTGTCAGGACTGCGCAGCCAAGTACTCTGACCGGTCTTGTCCCCTGAATCTGCCTCGTGATTCGAAGTGGTCAGAGCCAAAGTGCCGTTTTGTCGGGAGAATGCTTGCATCTCAGGGCAACTAATTGGGCCTGAGCTAGTTTGGGCTTGATGTACTATATATCTTTTTAGCTCGGACCTCTACTAGGAAGGCCCCCTGTACACATATTCCAAATGGGCCCGGGTCAGGCCCGGCCCAAACCTGGTGTCCCCCTCATTCTATAAATATAAGTTGTAATGCTC
Source organism: Humulus lupulus (assembly GCF_963169125.1). Lineage (NCBI taxonomy): Eukaryota > Viridiplantae > Streptophyta > Magnoliopsida > Rosales > Cannabaceae > Humulus > Humulus lupulus. The sequence continues at coordinate 213,432,000 of NC_084793.1, forward strand.
CATAGAAAAGGGGGCAAAAAACTCTGCTGAAAGACAGTTAGACAACTCCATTGTAAAAGCTTATTCTAGCTCTAATACAGATTTATATACAGACTCGTGGACTAAGGCTAGTTAACGCCCCAACCACGTAAAAACCTTGTGTCGATCCTCTATTCTCTTTATTATAATCAGTAAATATCCTTCTTTAGGAGAGTTGCCGAAAATCTCGGTTAACAGTTTCATATTTGTTTAATATAGATATAGACACGTAATATTTTTGTAATAAAAAACTTAAAAATCCTAATCTTGAAATCTCAACACCTTGTAAAATAAAATAAAAGCTTTGATTGTAAATTATTTTAAAAAAAACATAACAAAATAAATAATCAATTTTTAAACAACTTATTAATATATAATTTGGTGTGATTCTTTGCATTCCTCCTCTACCATTTTTAATTCATTAATTATTACTAAATCTATCATTTTGATAAATTAACTTAAATATTCTCATCAAATATTCTTTCTTCCAAAATATGTAATATATCACTTATAAATTAATTAGTTCAAAGATTACATAGTACATGCTTTAATATTTGATTACTCATATAATTTATTTATTTTTAATTTTTAATTATTTATGTTTGGGTTTCCAGATTTGGACTCTACCCAATCATTTGATTAGAAGGCAAATTACCGAAGCCCATAACAATTACAAGCCTTAAACTTTTACCCTTTTTGGTCCAAACCCAAAAAACCAACCAAAGACTGAATCCAAAATTTTCACTTAAAAACAAAAGATAAACGGCTCGTTTCCGTACAAAATACCTTTTGCAATCAAGGCAAGGGGAGCTGGACTGGACTTGACTTGACGGTGGGCATTTGCTGAGCTGGCTCCAGGCTGTGCCCCTACTCACCTTTCCGCCAATCAAAAACAACTCCGGTCAATTCTAGTCCCTGCCCGATAAGCTGCCCTAGATTTTTCTTCCAACTTAAAAAAAATTAGAAAAATAAGGTCACTAGATTTTCTCTATTTTGTGCTGTGTGGCTCACAGTTCACTTTTCCACAACAGTAAGCCAAGTGCCAGCTGTAGCCTCTCTTTCACAAATGTCACTGTCGTCTCATCACTCATGAGTATGCCCAAATCGGTCCCACTTTCTAAACTAACAACTAAAATTAATGAAGTGGGCTGGTCCCACCGGCCCCCACACGGACTTGTTTACACATTTGCCTAATTTAACCGCGGACCCTTTTTCATATGGTCCACCACGTGCCATGTTTTCATTAGTTATATATTGTATTTATTCTTTACTTTGGTTTTGGCAATTATTATTATTTTTATTTTCCATTCTTTTGGTGAAAATTAAGCTTCGCCTTGGACGCTTTTTACCAAACAAATATGGTATTAATCTTGTTCAATCACAGACTTCTCACCAAATTACCCTTTAGTATTGGATGTGGATGATTACAAAACAAATAAATAAATAATTCTTTTATTTTAATTTAATTAGCTTGGTTAAGGAACGCTTCCTTTGCGTTTAAGTTCTTAAAACCATACAAAAAAAATTAAAACGAAAAAAGAGATTCCCACTTTAAATATATACAAAAGAAAAAAATAATCTCTCTCTATCTTTGTCTAACACGTGTGAAATTAATCATCTTTATGTAATGGCTATTATTGAAAGCTATCTTCCTCCATTCACAGCTTGCCACGTGGGAACTTTTGTAATTTTGATTAATGGGTATTGATGGTGGTAATCATAAAGGTAATCAAAAGGTTGATACACATTTGGCAGGAAAAAGAAAATGTGCATTATTTGATAAACAAAGATTTTACATAAAGAAACACTAGAGAAAACTACAAACTGGGTCAAATGGGTTATTATTATTATTATTATTGTTTTTTTATACCAACTAATAATAATTATTATTAATATATGAGTTTAAATTTTTGGGTTTAATATAATTACTCCACCGACCGCATATGGAGGCATGTGGGACTGGAGTCCACTGCCCACCAAGTTTTGGTTGGAGTAAAAAGAAGAAAAGTGACAAAAACATGTGAAGCTGGCAGCCCTTATTAAGAAGGGTTGGCTGTGCTGCAAAATAAAAATATCCAATAAATAAATATAATATTTTTATTTATTATTTATCATTTATCATTTTTTTCCTGAAAAAAATTAAATTTTTTTATTAATAATATTTTCATTAATTATCTATAGTGTCAAGTGAGATAGTGAGAGACATCTATTGCTAATATGTCATAAATGGACCCCTATGGGTTGGGGAATGAAGGCAATACCAACATCAATTATTTTAAGAGACCTTTATTCTTAGAAGGAGAAAAAAAATTGGGATAGAGCCAATTTGTCCTAATTTTATTTTTATTTGAGATCATGTCACAGTATTCTTTTTGTGTGTCTATATATATATATATAATAACTATTAAATTAACGTTGTTTTCCTGTCTGGACTTAAAACATTGTACGTGATTTGATTTTGACCTGTCGAAGATCTATTCTCTTTATACATAAAACTAATAGTTTGTTTATTTGGTAAAACAAAAAAAAAAAAATTTAAATGATGTAATGTAAGAACATGAGAGTAACGAAGTATATAATTTCTTAGCTGCACTGCACAAGTTTATATATGAACAGTAATACAACTCAAAATTTAGAACAAAATCACAAACCCATATCATGCAGTCACCTTTTTCTTTTGGACAAAAAAAAGTCTGTCCATATTTATATTTATATCTCCGTGTAAAAAATTTGTGTAGATAACAAAAAAAAAATTATTTTATCTTTTTTTTTTTGTTAAATTTAACACAATATAATTTTTAAAAAATTAAAATATATATTTATCAATTAAATATATAATACAAAAATAAATATCTAATAATTATATTAATATAAATTCAAATATTATAAAATATTATTATGATAATAGTATAAATATATAATTCTAATTTTTTAATTATATTAATATGAATTCAAATATTATAAAAATATTATTATTATAATAATATTTAATACAAAATTAAATATTTAATAATTATATTGATATAAATTTAAATATTATAATAATATATAATACATAATCTTAATTTTTATTAAAATAATTATCATTTATATTTAAAAAGCAAACATATTTTTTTATTTGATCTAACTTGTATAGATATAAATATATACAAGGTACAAGCAACGTGCAATACATGTTTGTTTAGTTTTATTAGTTAGATTAAAAATTAATATAGATGCATAACAATCCTAATGCGGAATAAACAAATTGTTACATAAAATTTAGAAGATCGAATATTATACCTCTAGCCATTGCTATTGATAATCTCGATCTATAAACTTTAGATCTACAAAAGAAAATAAGATAAATTAGAACGAGTACACGATCTTCCAAGCTCTCACTAACTCTTTAGATGGAGTTACTGAAAGTCGAAATGAGCAACGGGCTTGGAGATCGATACTCTATATTTATAGAGTGAGACATTCTATTAGAGTCTCTACCACAGATTGAGATATTCTATCAATCAGTTGGGATATGCAAAATCAGGTAACAAACAAAATTAAGCAACAAATAATGTTGACCATTAATTAGAATATTTGTCAATAAATAAAATATTAACTTTGATATATTAAATCAATTAGTTGTAACATAATTGATTTTATATACCATATAAATAAATATTCTAACATTCTCTCACTTTGTCAACATTTAAATTAATGTATTACTTAAGCACGAGGATTATCCATGTTAGATAATAAACACATGAATCATGGCAATAGGTCCTCTTTTTATGGTGAGTATTATCTTCATTTATTACAATATATTTATTACATAACAATGTACTTTATGTAGCTATGTACTTAAACAAATAAACCATATGTTTATTCAGGTCCTATGAATATAAAATTTTCTCAAATAAAATTAAGATGCGCATAAATATTAGAAAATATCAAAATAAGAGTTTCATTGATAATAACTTAAGTTTGTACAATAAATTTACATAAGGAAATCAAGTCTCATGTTCACTACATGATCCTTGAATTTATGTGGCAAGTCTTTCGTCATAGGATCAGCAATCATCAATTCAGTGCTAATGTGTTGAATAACCACTTTATTTTCTTTAACGTGTTCTCTCACGGCTAAGTACTTCATGTCGATGTGCTTGCTTCGACTACCACTTTTGTTGTTCTCAGCCATGAATACAGCAGTTGAATTGTCACAAAACATTCTCAATGGCCTAGATATGGAATCTACAACTCTAAGGCCTGAAATGAAACTCTTCAGCCATACACCATGCAATGTAGCCTCAAAACATGAAACGAATTCGGCTTCCATAGTAGAAGTAGCAGTCAAGGTCTGTTTGTTACTCCTTCATGATATAGCTCCACCAACAAACATAAACACTTAACCAGATGTTGATTTACGTGAATCAGTACAACCAGCAAAGTCTGAATCTGAGTAGCCAACTACTTCCTGATTTTTGGGTGCTCTGAACATGAGTTTGTAATTGTTGACTAGTGATTTGTTCAACGACACAGAGTCACTAAAAACGATAAGAATAAATAAACTGAATGCATGAACTAAAATGACACAAAGATTTTATAGTGGTTCAGCCCCAGAGATTGGTAATAAACTAAGTCCACTTAGTGATTTTATTTATGTAAACTCTGAAACCTGCGATCAGCGAACTGGGTTCACTAAGTTTCACAAGCTCCAAAGTGGAATACAAAAGTTGTGTATAAAAACACTTGTTCTCTCTGAATATAAATTATTGCGTATATTTCAATGAATCTCATGAATCTTATTTATAGGCTCCAAGATGTACATATAGGCCTATGGGCCATGTTCAAGTTTTGTTACAAGTATATTTGAATAATAACAGAAACAATGATATTTACATATAAAGAGAGTCAAATATCTTGGAAATATCTGACTTATAATTATATTTGAACTCTAGCTTCGTTCCTACGAGCAAATCTGGTCGCATATGTCAGCACATCTTCTTCCTTATTGTTCATCACATTCCTTGCGCCCATCGAGCAGCTTAATTTTCCTTTTACTACCTGATCGTTGGTCGACTGGTTCTCTAGCAATAATAAGTCATATGTTATCCATGTGCGCCTCGACCGTGCCACGTCATCATGAAAATATTTTGGGTAAACATTCCCCCCCCCCCCCTCCCCCTCCCCAAGTTTATTTTAATGCGATCAACATTTGATAAACTTATTCAACCAGGTTTTCAGCTGACCTGTCATATCCAACTACTTACTTTCTTGAAAAGGCAAGTAATCATGACATTTACAGTTTCCCAGAAACGATTCGACAGTTATTGTTATTTACCATGCAAAAACTCTCAAATCTCATCATTACACAACAAATACCCTTGGCCGATATAAAACTCTCCTTCCTTTATTCCACTTTCACACGATATTTCTCTCTCTTCAAGAACACTCAGAAAAAACCTCCAAGAACCTCAGACATTTCAGTGCGATCTGAGACGTCTTAGAGCAACTCCAAGCAAAACTTTCATGATTTCTTCTACAATCCACATTCCAAGTAAGTTCCTAATCCCATCCTCCTACTTTTAAAGTAGATTTCATGTATTTTGCTTCTGATTTACACGTCTTCACTACTAGGTTTATACTGTTCTTGAGAAATTTTTGGGTGATTGGGTTTAGGCAAAAATACATAGGAACATTAGGATAAAAATAGGTATTTTAGGCAACATTGTGCATAAAAAATGTTTAAGGTGTATTTACACTGATTTCGGGTCCAAAATCGAAGTGAAAATTCAATTTTGGGTATTTCGGAAAAACTGGGTTTTTCCCGCCTGTTTTCGGAGTTGAAAAGTTTTTCTAAAAAAACTTTTCAAATTTTCTTTTTGATCCGTTTGTCCACCCTGATCGCATGTTTATTGTGATTTTATGAGGATGCTGATGGCCCTCAAGTAGAGGTAGCCTGGTACATCACCCCTCCTAACATCATAACGACCAGGATGGTGGCCAAGTATCCCAAGAAGCACGGGCTTCCTAGGATTACTTTATACAAACCTACACCCGACTAAAGGGCAAACGTGCTCGGAGGTGCCTAAAGCGCCTAGTCGAGGTATCATATAGAAGCAGGGGCATTCTTGCCCTTGCACGACTTTTTCCGGGGGTGGCCAATTATTTCGAGGTCGCCCCTTTCCAAATAACTCCCAATGGATATAGAGTACTCTCAGCACTCTATATCCTATACAACCACAAAAAATGGCTTGTGCCTACCCCTCATGAGATTAACTATATGTTCGATCTCAAGTCCAACCCCAATCAAAACAACACGGGTCCAAGAGTACTTCCTTACAACCGACTTGGTCGCATACAACATGGCCTTCACACGAGGAGGTAAGCTTTTTAATCTTTGTTTGACATTTATCTAGTCGCTTTGCATTTTTCCCTTGTTCTTAGTTAGCTTACGTTGTTCTTAGGTCCATGGTATCGACCGGACCCCACTCCAGAAATGGAGATAAGAGCCACAGCCTTGGCCAGCATGATGAACATAGAAAAGAGCGTCAAAGAGCTGGTCACGGAGAGTAACCTGAGGCTGGTCGGCCTTTTAGAATCTCACCAGGACGTGAGGGAATCAACTACGGGGAGTGCCACTGGAGATGGCACTGAAGCACAAGAAAATCCCGAGCAGCACAGAATGCGTCACAGCCCCAAAGGCATCGACCAACGAGAGTGACCATTCAAGAGCCCAACCCCAATACTCGACTAGCCAGCACCCCTTCCCAACATGGGAGGGGAAAACAAAAACTACCAGAATATGCTAGTCCTATACTAGGATCCTCTGGCGAGAACGGTATAGATTTTTCACTCTTAGATAAATTGCCCATTCCTTATCATTTATTTGATAGGGACGACAACGTTAAATTTACGACCAGTAGTTTTAGCTTAGACTTCTTCAAGGCAGATAGTGAGTGTAGCAGTAGTTCTTTAAATAATGTAGTGACCAGTAATTGTAGTTCGGGTATACTACTTAGAATTTCTTTTTAGTTTGTTTCCTTATCATGCAAAACTATTTCTTGACATATCTGCTCGTTTGTTTTTGTTTTTGTAGTCATGCAATCTAATGACGCATTCGACATCTATGCCTCTGGAGGCACACCAGCGAGCACAAAGAAGTCGAGCAGAAGAAATTCTGGAGAAGCCAGTGGGGAACCTTCAAGAAAAAGGGCTCGACCAGAGGACTCTCCAGCTCCTATTCCTTCTAGAGCAACTACACCTTCCCCTCCTCCTCGCACTAGGGCTTCCACCGAGCAGACAGGGGGATCTTTGGCAGTAAAATTGTTGAGAAATGCTTATATCTCAACAAACGATAAACTGTAGAAACTAACCAAGCACCGCCGCAGCCAGGAGGCCTTTGCCTATCTCCCTTCGCTGAAACCCAATCAGGTCCTTGCTCGTGGGTTCAATGAAGTCCTCAGTGTTAGTTTCTTCTGCATTGTATTTTAGTCAAACAATATTTCATTTTATTAGCTCTGATAGCTTCATTTTTCCACCGTTCACAGGGTATTCTAACCATGAACAATGGTTGGCACCGCGTTGAGGAGGTCGATTTAAAGCATGCCGAGGAGATCAAGGCATGGGAGGCTAAGGTTAAGGCAGCTAAAGACAAAGCTGATGTTTTAACCGGGGAGCTGAAGAAAAGCCAAGAAGATTTGGCTAAGGCTATTGTGGCTAAGGACAAATTCAAGGAAGCCTCCGAGACCAACTATAAGGAGGCAGCCAAGCTATAAGAAGATTTGGAGGCTAACATGAAGGAGGCCACTGGCCTGAAGGAGCGAGTCAAACTGCTCAAGGAGAAACTTGGAGAGGTTATGAGGAGCCACCTTCAACTGTTTTTGCATGTTTTGGAAGAATAATCAGGATGCGAATTTTGATTACCTTCCTGAGCAGGTATAACAGGTTGAACTTGCCAAGTGCGCTGCTCGCCTGGAAGAGAAGAAAAGTGCCCAAGAATCTCCTGAAATATCCTTGGTGACATGCATAGACGTTGCCGAAAAAGAAGCCAGCTCTTCAGTCAATCAACAACCCCAACAGGACCCCCATTTAGCCGCATAATAAATATGTTTATTTATGTAACTAAAACACTCGAACAACTTGTTCGTGGTGTTGAGACAATTTGCTGCCTAAGGCAGTTTTATTTATCTTTTAATATTTTTAATTACATCCGAGCAACAATTGCTCGTGGTGTAAAGACATTTCATTTTGATATTATAACAGTTGCACATTATTATTGCTATTATAACATCTGCTCGTATGACCGAACTTAGCATAACACTTTATTATGATTCCACAAAATTAACTAAATTTTTTTAAAAATACTCTAAGTGTCGTAGTATGATTTCCCTTATTTTGCTTGTGTGCTTACATATGTTTATGATATGCATATGATTTGCTCACTTAGTATCTTATATGCCCCCTAAGTGATCGAGGAGTATAAGGTTCTCAGTCACTTTCCATTGACCAATACATGTTCGAACATTACGGCTCGTGTACTCATAAGCAATTAACGATAATATAGCAAAACAACACATGTAATGAGAAAATACTTGTAAGAAATACAATAATTGGCAAGAATAAATGGCTGCGCACAGTTCCACTTATTTCTCATAATAAAATGGACAAAATTCGTGTCTGTACGAGTGATCAAAAATTGATCTTACACTGATAAGCGACCAACCATCGAACTGACCAGCCCTTGTTCAAAAACTTGTAAAAAGTAAATTTAATACAAGCCAAATCTTTAAAAATAATTGTTCATTGATAATACTTGCACAGGTGTTCTCCATTCAAATAGTGAGGAACGAGATCTCCATTGAAGCGAGCAAGTTTGTATGTGCCTAGTTGAAGGATTTCTTCAATCTGATACGGTCCTTCCCAGCAGCCTGATCACGAGTGTTAAGAAAAACTCTTCTAAGTACCAAATCTCCCACGTCAAACTTTCTTTTGCATACTTTAGAGTTAAAATATCGAGTGACCTTTTATTGGTAAGCTGCAACTCGTAGTTGAGCCGGCTCACGTCTTTCGTTGAACAAGTACAAAGACTCCATTAATATATGTTTATTCGTGCTCTGGTCGTATGTTAGCATTCTATGAGATGGTAAATCTAACTCAATGGGTAACATGGCTTCATACCCATAGGCTAAGGAAAATGGTGTATGGCCTGTTGATGTCGGTGAGATGTCCTATACGACTAGAGTACTTCTGGCAATTGTTTTGGCCACGCTCCCTTTACTTCTTCGAGCCTTTTTTTTTTAAAGTCACGCAGAAACCAAAAGTCACGCTCCCTGTACTTCTTGCATCAATTCCTCAGCCTTTTCCTTGGAGATACACCATAGTAAAGGCATTAAGTATCCCCGTCTATATAAAATTCCATCGAACAAGATAAACCGAGCTGATTACCTTTGAAGAGTCATCGCCTTATTCCTATCTGCTGGTAACAATCCTTGTTTGAGATATTGTATGATGGGAGTCATCCATGTGTCGGACACTTGTATTACTAGTGAGGATTCTTCCGCTTAAATGCTTGGTGCTAATAAACGTTTGACCAGTACTATGCTCAAAGTGTTGGCATATTTGGTGCTTGCTAACTTGGCTAAGGCATCATCGTTTGAGTTCTGGTCACGAGGTACTTGCTGGAGAGTATACTTCTCGAACTGTGCTAGTAAATCCTTCGCCTTGTTTAGATAAGCAACCATCTTAAGACCCCTAGCCTGATATTCGCCAATAATCTAATTAACTACTAGCTGGGAGTCACTGTATATTTCTAGTGACTTTATGTTCATATCCTTGGCCAGTCTTAATTCTGCGAGCAGGGCCTCGTACTCGGCTTCATTGTTGGAGGTTGTAAAGTTGAATCTGATCGCACAGTGAAATCGATGTCCCTCGGGGGTGATTAAGATCAGCCCTGCCCCCGCGTTGTGCTCGTTAGAGGACCCGTCTACGAATAGTCTCCAGGTAAAATTGATTTTGATTATCTATCTCTATCATCGACTCGCTGGCAGGGAGTCTGGTGAATTCAGCAACGAAATCCACTAAGGCTTGTCCCTTTATGGCTGCTCGAGGTGCATAGGAAATTTCAAACTGCCCCAGCTCAACTACCCATTTTAATAGTCGACCGGTGACTTTTGGTTTCTGCAAGACTTTCCGTAGTAGCTAGTCGGTAAGCACTATTATGGGGTGAGCTTGAAAGTAGGGTAACAAATTTCTAGATGCCACTATCAAGCAGTAAGCCAATTTCTCTATAGGCGGATATCGTAATTCCGCTCCCAGTAGCCTTTTACTTATGTAGTATACTGCTTTTTGAATGTTATCTTCCTCCTTGATTAAAACAGCACTGACATCATACTCTATTATGGCTAAGTAGATGTACAAAGTCTCTCCTTCGACCAGCTTGGACAAAATGGGCAGTTGCGACATATGGGCTTTGAGCGCCTGAAAAGCATGTTCACATTCTTTTGTCCATTCAAACTTTTTGTTTTCTCTGAGTAGATTAAAAAATGGGACACACTTTTTCATAGACTTAGATATGAATCTACTCAGGCTAGCAATTCTTCCTGTTAATCTTTGCACATATTTGACTTTGGCTAGTGACTGCATCTCGATCAGTGCTCGAATCTTTTCGAGATTGGCTTCGATTCCTCGAGAGTTTACTATGAATCCCAAAAAAATTCCTGATCCAACACCAAAGGAACACTTTAGAGGGTTTAGCTTCATCTGATATTTGTTCATGGTGTTGAAGCATTCCTGTAGTTCCTTGATGTGTTCACTAGCCTTTCTCGACTTGACCAGCATATCATCGACGTAAACCTCCATGTTATTGTCGATCAGTTCTTTGAGCATGTGGTTGACTAGTCGCTGGTCAGTCGCACCAGCGTTTTTCAAACTGAAGGGCATTACTTTGTAGCAGTACAGTCCCGTATTTGTTCGAAAGCTACTGTGGTCTTCGTCAGGTGGATGCATACTAATTTGATTATAACTGGAGTACACATCCATGAATGATAAAACTTCATGTCCTGGTGTAGCATTGACCAGTTGGTCGATTCTTGGAAGTGGGAAACAATCCTTTGGGCAGGCTTTATTAAGGTCTGTGAAATTCACGCACATCCTCCACTTACCATTTAGCTTGGCAACTAGTACTGGATTAGAGACCCAAGATGGATAAAATGTTGCCCTGATGAATCCATTTTCTTTCAGCTTCTCGACTTCTTCTTTTAGGGCTTTAGATTTTTCTTTGTTGAGCAGCCTTCTTTTTTTGTCTATATTCAAGACATGACTAATCACTGCTGGGTCTATCCCAACCATATCTTTATGCGACCAGACAAAGACTTCCTGATGCCTCCTCAAAAACTTCACCAGTTTGTTATTTATTGTTGTCTCTAAGTTTTTACCGACACAACCCTGGTCGGATCTTTCTCTTCTAGTTGGACCTCCTTGAGGTCCTCCACGGGCCCAACGTTTTCTTCTAAATCCCCAAAGCGAGGATCTAAGTCCTTATCCTCCTTTGGGCAATGCCCTATTTAGTGACTTGTTCACTTGATTGGGCTTGTGACTCATTTACCACTAGCAACATTTTTTCTGCTCCGCTTCCTAATCCGCCTCTTCTTGCCTTTGTGATCAAGGAATTGTAGCATTCTCTGGCCTCTCGCTAGTTTCCCAACACACACCCAACACCTGCATTGGTTGGAAACTTCATGGCCAGATGCCAGACCGAAGTTACGGCTCGCAGATTGACGAGTATGGGTCTTCCGATCACAACATTATATGTGGATGGACAATCAACTACTATAAAAGTAGCGAGCTATGTCATGTTCATGGGTGCAGTTCCTGTTGTGACTGGGAGTCTGATCGACTCGGTTGGTGCTAGCCCTTCACTAGAACAACCATAGATGGTTTGGTTGCATGGCTCTAATTCTTGCACTGCAATTTCATTCGTTCCAGTGAAGATTTGTACAAAATGTTGACCGAGTTTTCTATATCCACCAATACTCGTTTTTCCATCATGTTGGCAATCTGAACATCCATGACCAGAGGATCTGAGTGGGGGAATCGGACAAGTTGTGCGTCCAGCTCGAAGAAAGTTAGTAATTCTTCCTCTATTCGAGCTTTTTTGGGAGTTCGTTCCTTGACGTTTAGCATTTCAATGTCCTGATCATGACGTAGGGTTCTGGCATATCTCTCTTTTGCCTTACCACTGTCACCTGATATATGTAGTCCTCCGCAGATAGTCAGCAATGTACCAGCAACAGGAGCTGGTTGCAGAGGAGGCAAGAATTGGTGCACAAGTGCTTGCTCGTTGCCTCCGTGAGCCTCCTTCTGATAACTTCCTTCTGCTTGTACATATCTTCTCAGATGTCCTTCTCGAATAAGGAACTTGATTTTGTCCTTAAGCTGGTTACACTTATTGGTATCATGGCCATAGTGGTTGTGAAAACAACAAAACGTAGTTGTATCCCTTTTGGATATATCTTTCCTGATCGAGGCTGGTCACCTAAAAGGAACGCTGGTATAATTGGCCTGATACACTTCAGTGTGGCTATCGACCAGGGCAGTGTAATTGGTGAACCTTGGTTCGTATCTGTTTTGTATAGGGCGCTTGTTATCAGATGTCGCTGGTTCAGTGTTTGCCCTTTTTCCCCCATTTTTATTGTTGCCTTTGTCGTTTCCGTTGGGTTTACCAAACCCACTGGCGGCTTTGGTCTGGTCTTCCTTCTTACCCTGGTCAGCCTTTGGGGACTTTCCTTCATTGGCAATGGCCTCCTCGAGATTGATATATTTGTCTGCTCGATCTAGAAATTCTTGAGTGCTCTTGACTCCATTCTTCTGCAAACTACTCCAGATGGGAAAATGGTGTTACACTCTATCTGTGATTGTCATCATCTTTCCCTCGTCTCCAACAGTTTTGGTTCGAGTAGCTGCTCGCATAAACCACTGTATATACTCCTTGAGAGTTTCTCCTTCCTTTTGTTGAATGTCGACCAGTTGATTAGCCTCTGTTGGATGTATTCAACCAGCATAAAACTGTTTGTAAAACTCCTTCACAAACATCTCCTAGGAAACTATACTAGCCTGAGGAAACTTGAAGTACCATTCCTGAGCAAATTCAGACAAAGTGGCAGGAAAAATTATGCACCTAGCCTCTTCGGACACCTTATGGATGCCCATTTATATCTCAAACTTGTTTACGTGAGATACTGGACCTTCTCCTCCAGTGAAGTTGGGCAAGACTGGCATTTTGAATTTGCTCAGGATTTCTGCCACATCAATTCTATTAACGAATGAGGTGCCCTTTCTTCAATCATATTCTGTGTGGGACATTTTATTCTCGACCAGTTGCTTCATGACCTGATTCAAGGCATCTATTTGAGCCTGAACAACATCTAGTATTGTTGGAGCAGCTAGAGCCTGGAGTCAGGGGGAAGAACTCGTCATGTCTTTCCCTTCGGTCATTAAGCACATCCCTCATATCTTCATCCTTACGTCTATGCTCGCTTGTACCTAGTCGGTCAAAGATGTTGGGTTGTTTAGGCTATCCCCCAACATTTTGGCTCGTCAGTCGGTTCTTCATTAGGGGAAGACTTTGCTGTCTGTCTCTTTCCTCCTGCTGCCAGCCATTGTTCCTCTTTCCAAAATCCACCTCATTGTAGTCATGGCCGTCCCTAAATTGTGACCTGTGAGTGCACAACCTGCTGTACACACTGTTCCCATCTCTACTTCCTGGTCCATCTCGGTAAACAGGTGGGGGCCTGTGTTGGTGTTTGGGTTCTCTGAAATTACTATGTCGTGGGGGATCCCGGACCGCAGAGCTTGAGTCCACCTGCCTCCTGCTTCCCAATGGACGTTTTCCCCTGCCAAGAAGGTTCTCTTCCCCAGCTGTTTGGCGTCTAGGGCTTCTTGGATGTTGTTCATCCCTATTCTACCTATGTTGTTGAGCGTTATCTCGACCAGATCGAGAGGGTGGTTGCTGCTCGTTGTTTCTATCAGGATTTTGGGTTTTCCTTTTCTGCTGAGTAGCGGGAGGTTGTTCTGGTCTTTGCGGACTCCTTAAGTGTGGTTGATTGTGATGATACTGGGGATGATCTAACTGCGGATTTTGTGAGGGTGAGAGTTTGGTGGCTGGTCTGGATGAGAGGTTGGTGCAAGTTGTCCTCGAGCCAACGGAATGGCTGCTTCTAAAGTTGTCGTGGCATCTCTCTACTGATGATCCATGTCAATCTATGCTCATTTAGTTCTCGGCACTATTGGCCAATCTCCATTTGCTGCAGCACCATAGTTTCAGCCACATTCTCCTGGTTAGCTTTCAGAGTATCTAATTCCTCTTGCAACACTATCAAAGTTGTTTGCAAGGTTTCAACATCCATCTCATCCTCTTCCAGTTCCACTTGTGGCTCGTCCTCCGCTATACCTTGTGGATGAGGTGGATTTGGCACACTTTTATATGTCTACCTAGTTTGACCCACTTTCTTGGAGTTCTTTGCCATTGTTTTTCTTGAAGTCCTTGAGTTAAACTCTCAATGAAAGCACCAAAATGTTGACTAGCGATTTGGTCAACGACACAGAGTCACAAAAAAAGATAAGAATTAATAAACTGAATGCAAGAACTAAAACGACACAAATATTTTATAGTGGTTTGGCCCCAGAGATTGGTAATAAACTACGTCCACTTAATGGTTTTATTTATGTAAACTCTGAAACCTGCAATCAGCGAACTAGAATTCACTAAGTTTCACAAGCTCCAAAGTGGAATACAAAAGTCATGTATAAAAACACTTGTTCTCTCTGAATACAAATTATTGTGTATCTTTCAATGAATCTCATGAATCTTATTTATAGGCTCCAATATGTACATATGTGCCTATGGGCCATGTTAAAGTTTTGTTACAAGCATATTTGAATAATAACAGAAATAATGATATTTACATATAAAGAGAGTCAAATGTATTAGAAATATCTGACTCATAACTGTATTTGAACTCTAGCTTCATTCCTACGAGCAGATCTGGTCGCATATGTCAGCACATCTTTTTCCTTACTGTTCAGCATATTTCTTGCGCCCATTGAGCAGCTTAATTTTACTTTTACTACCTGATCGTTGGCTGACCAGCTCTCTAGCAATAACAAGTCATGTGCTATCTACGTGCGTCGACCATACCACGTCATCATGAAAATATTTTGGGTAAACACCTTGCTTCCACAATCCTAGTGCTATGAGATGGATAATAAAACTTGTAACATTTAGACCTTTCAGCATATCCAATAAAGTATCCACTTATGGTCCTTGGGTCTAGTTTCTTCTCTTGTGGATTGTATACCCCAACTTCAGATGGACATCCCCAAATGCGTACATGTTGCAAACTCAGTTTCCAACCTTTCCATAATTCAAAAGGAGTTTTTGAGACTGTCTTGGTTGGAACTCGGTTTAATATGTACACGGATGTCTTTAGAGCTTCACTCTACAAGGATTTAAGAAGATTAGGGTTGCTGCTAAGCATACTCCGCACCATTTCCGTCAATGTTCGGTTTCTCCTTTCTGCAACACCATTTTGCTCGGGTGTACCGGGCATGGTATGTTGGGAAACAATCCCATTTTCTTGAAGAAACTTTGCAAAAGGGCCAGGTGCTTGTCCATCTTCAGTGTATTTACCATAATAGTCTCCACCTCTATCTGATCTCACTATCTTAATTTCCTTGTTGCATTGTTTCTCTACTTCAGCTTTAAATATCTTAAATACATCTAATGCTTCGCTTTTGTTATGGAGTAAGTAGATATACATGTAGCGTGAGTAATCATATATGAACGAGATGAAGTATTTCTGACCATATGAGTCCATGTCTGGACTACATATATCAGTATGTATTATTTCTAATAGTTTGGAACTCTTATGGACACCAATTTTCTTAGACTTGGTGGTATGCTTTCCCTTAATGCAATCCACACAAGTATCAAAATTAGTAAAATATAAGGTATTGAGTACCCCATCTTTCACTAATCTTTTAATTCTATCAATGGATATATGTCCCAATCTCTGGTGCCATAATGTAGAGAAATTCTCATTCATAACACATCTTTTATTGCCAGCGTGAACATTCACAGTATTATAAGTGGTATTGTTTTGTAAATTAAGGCAGTAAAGGCCATCAGACAAAATATCATTTCCACCACATTCAAATTTATTATATAAATTAAAAGATTTGTCTGAAAATGTAAAGGAAAATCCAAAAGGTACAAGTCTTGAAACTGAAATCAAGTTTCTAGAGAAACTTGGTACATAAAAATTCTTTTCTAACTTTAAAATAAAATCGCTACGTAAAACTAAATGGCACATTCCAATAGCTTCCACATGTGAGCCCATCTTGTTTTTGGATAAGATGATTTGCTCACTTCCCACTGGCTTCCTTAGGTTTTGTAAACCCTTTGTCGTCCATCCATTTCTTGAACTTGACGCATTCCTTCTTCGCATGTCCTTTCTTTTTGCCAAAAAAAAAAAATACTTGATGGAATGCTTCTTTATTTCGCCTTGGGGAGACACTTTATTTTTCCCCTTGTCCTTCTTGGATGGTTTGCGTTTCTTTCCTTGGGTGGCCATGTGAGCACTTTCACCTTGTTCTTTTAGGAGCCTTGCTTCTTCTTGAGCACACATGGTTATCAATTCATTGATACTCCATTTGTCCTTATGTGTGTTGTAGGAAATTTTGAAGGGCCAGTATTGAGGTGGAAGATTGTTAAGGATATAGTGAACCAAGAAAGTTTCAGGAATGACTACATCGAGCTTCTTCAGTTGAGCAGAAATGTCCCTCATCTTTGAGATATCTCCTCTAAATCCTTTGACACCAGTGAGCTTTGTTGATGAGAACTGGTGGATGAGGTTGTTGTAAAGTGGTTTGTCCGAAGTGTCGAACTACTCATCAATCAGTTTGATCAAGTATTTGACTTTCTTAGGTTGCTCCACCGATCCACGCATTCCCATAGGGTTCTTAGACATAATGAACATGATGCTGAGACGATTGGATCGCTCTCATTTTTCATATAGTGCGATCTCAGCAGTAGTGCTAATCGTAGTGATGGCAGCAGGTTCGTCCTTCCTTATTACATAGCCCATGTCGACGCAACCTAAATGAAGAAGAACTCATTCCTTCCAGATTTTGAAATTATCACCCTTAAGCTTAGGAATTTCGGTAAGGATTTCAGCGAAACTAGAGGAGGATGAAGAAGCTGCATAAATAGGATTACAAACTTAGATTTCTAAATATTGAGGCTTAATGAAGTCATGTTTTACCAATATATAACATTCTAAAATATGAAATTTTATTGAAAAAAAATGCATGTGGGCTAAATTTTTTATTTAATAAAATTGGATGTACATTATGATAGATTATTCAAACATATTATTTGGGATAAATTAAGGTTTGATATTTCTATCTAAATTAAACTTTATGATAAAACTATTAAACTAATTATCATAACTCATGTGGGTAAATTAAGAAAATTAATTTAATATACTATCCTAACTAAGTATGTAAATATAATAAAATTCCTATGGGGTAAAATTATTATATTTATATAATCAATCACAATTTATGTCCATTATGTGATCATTTTATATTAGTATATAATTTTGTATAATTATAGATGTTGTGGCTGCTCCCTAATTATTTAAAATTATATGGTTCACTAGACATTATGTTTTAGGCTCTATGAAGACCTAAGAACAATTTCGTTATAACATAATAGGCAATCACAGAGAGTAGTGCTCCTAGTGTGGTCGTCCGAAGATCATTAAAAATTGTTCTAGATTGAGCATTTATCTCAGTTTCATGCGTTCTTATGTCAAACACAAAATTGTTTATGTATTATTCATAATTTTATTCACCCTAAATATTTTATAAATATTAATGTGAAAATTTTATGAATATCAATGTGCTAAATATTATTTAACCTATTTTATGTTTGAATATAATCTAAATATATCTAGCGCAATAATGTAATATATAATGTATTTAAAATCATAAAGTCATACATATAATATTAAATATAATTATACTAAAAATAAATTTTACATGAATAATAACAAAATAATCATAAAAATTAGCATAATTATTTATATGTAGGAAAATAAATACAATAATTCAATATATAAACTTAATGACAGAAATATCCATGTTTAATAAGACAATAAAGTCATTTATTGATTTGGTCAATTAATAAAATAATTGCACAAACTTAATTGTAAAACAAAATGTAATTAAATTCTTAAAATAACACAATTATTTAATATTGCATGAATAATAACAAATATATCATACAATAAATACACCAAAATTAAATATTTTCACAATTTAATTAATTTCCAAATAATTTATAAATTTCCAATTATATGTTTTAAATTAAATTGGCAAAAAATTAAAAATGAAATTTATTATCTAAATTTGCATTAAAATCAAGAAAATAATAAAACTCCAAAATAAATCATAAACGTAATATTTGGAATTTTTATGATTTTTTTTTTTAAATTCTGCCATGGGAAAGCGAGTCGTTTTCCCCTTAGAGTTGTCGTATGACCTATCGAACGACAAGTTGTTTTACACCCTTCAAGGACAAAGAAATGACATGTCGTTTCTAGTCTTCTTCTTCAGATATCTGGGTCGACACGACCCGGTTGCAGAGAAATGGGTCCTTCGGACCCGATTGTGAACCCGGCTGGATAACGACGTTTTTTACGTCGAAAATTCAATCTCTCAACCCAGATTGGTCCGAAAAACATGAATAAAGAGATTTATGAAATTTTTTTGCTTAAAAAACTACTGTAAATCTAACTTTAATATCAAATTTGTTATTGGCTATTAACGGGTTCTTCAAGGTTTTTCAAAATCTTCAAATGTTGTTTTTATGAGTTTAAATCTCGTTTTTCATGCCAAGAATAATTTGAAATCATTAACTTGAAGATTTCTTAAATTTATTTGCAAAAACAATAATTGGAATACACACTATAAGTATCCAAAACTCTCGGCCAAAAGCTCAAAATTTTAATTGGGTTTTCAAACTATATTTCTACACTTTTATGACAAAAAACACGGGGAATAGTTAAACTAAAGTATTCCTATCAATAAATTACATAATAGAAATAAAACACACAATACAAAAAAAAAAAAAAAAATTGAGCATTCTGAACAAGACTTGTTGACGCGGTTCTTCGGCAACAGGTAATTAAGAGAAGAAGAGAAAGAGATTAGTACTTAAAAGTAGAACCGCCGCAGATATGAAATCGTTGTGAAAAGAACTAGGTGACCTTAAACACGTTTTTAAGTGGTTCGAAGGTTAAAAATCCTTCTACTCCACTAGTCAATATTATTCATCTCTTCTGGGTAATTGGTTTACCAAATATATAGTTCTTACAAGACTATTTTTTCCAACCCCTATCAATTCCCAGGGTCTCCATATTTATAGGAGAAGGCACCTGGAAATTGGTAGGGAGGTCATCCCGTGACCTTACCATTTGTCATATCAAGTCTGTGATATTCATGATTACTTCCTAAACCTGACACACAAGTGTGGTCTAATCAGTATGGAAGGAGATAATGGGCCGCACGGCCCAACCCGTCCGTGGGTGTCTGAATACGCACGTTCCTGCGGCGTGTCCGAGAAGTCAGGGGGATATCGGACACGTGATGGCAGGATTATGCACGTTTATCTTGCGTGTTGACTTCCCATAGGGTCAGAGCTTCCTGAGAAGCTCGCTACCGGAGCAATCCATAACCCGAGCTGATCCGTCAGTGGTCGCCGGATGTTGTTCCCAGCTCCTGGAACAACAAGAGGGAGCAGGAAACTCCATCCCCTCGAGCTAGAAAGGGCCCGTCCTGAAGATAAAGCCTCTGGCCTGTGGGAGCCTCGGGCTAAATCATGTTTAGTCCGAGGATCGTCCTGCTAAACAGCCCGTGGGAAATCCAGGGCGTACATCTGCCCCCCAAGCTCCTGCTCGTGGTCCATGACGTCAGACATGGGAGACCACAGTAGGAGCTTTTAGACTTCTCCCACAACCCTTCGCATTCCCTGCTTTTCGCATGCGTCTGATACGTGGAACGCCGTGGGTGGCGACGGTACACTCTACGAGAACCGCATTAAATGGCCTAGCCTACTGTCCAGCCGTCGTTTCACATTTCGAGTGGAGGGTCTCCCAGAGCCTTTTACACGTGATCCCCCCTTGTATAAAAAGGGGGTGGTCATCCCACGCACGGACCACCTTACCATTCAGAACCTCTCAAATTTCCTTCTTTTCTCTCTGACCTTCCGAAGAACAAAACCCTCATTTCCATTGCTCTCATCTTCTCCGTTCACGAAGCTTAAGCGTGCGAGTTCCTTCAAGGCCTTGGAGACTACTGTGCCAACGAAGCTCCTACCAGCGCAGCAACCTCGCTCACCATCCAACCCTATACTGTAAGTCTTCTGTCCCTGTTTATTTTTAAAAGCATGCCAATGTAGCCTAGGTAAAATTTTTTACTGTAGCCACATGCAGAGGTTTTCTGGGTCGCGCGGATATGGAGGGTGATGGCCCTTCTTTGATTAGGGCACACTTGCCATGGGACATCGCCTTAGAACATGGGTTCCATGATTCTCTCTTAGGAACAATTTCTGGGTAGGATCCGTAGGAACTTTGGGTGCAAAAACCGGGTAGCTTAGGGAATACGCCTTAAGAGCGGTTTTGCCACGCCTTGCCTGTTGAAACTTTCCCCCCAAGGCAAATTTTTTTTTTTTTTACTCTGAGCCATCTGACACACGAATTCCGAGTAATCTGGGATCTGTTGAGGGCATAGGCGCGTGTTCCTTGGAACATGTGGCACCACTCTCCACGGGCTGGGCTTACCCCAGCTCGTGTACTTAATACTTGCCTCACTCTCCTGCTTGGGTCGCCTTTTCTAAAGTGTTTTCTTTTGTTCGATAGGCGACCAGATGGCTCCAAAGAGAAATCTGCCACAGAAGAATGTGGGAAGTTCGGCCTCCCAGAAGGATAAAGGAAAGGCGGTGGTGACCAGCTCGCCAATTCCTCACTTTGGACTGGCGGTGGAGAAGCAGGCCGAGGTGGCTCCTGACGCGTTTTTCGAGGCGGAGAGAATCGTCTCGAAGATAACCAGCCAGGCAAAGATCACCAAAATCTTCCTTAACCACAACATTCCTCTGGGGAAGACCTCCGTGATCGCCCGACCTGCTGCGGATGGGGAGAGGAGCTGCACGCCGCTCGACGAGTCGTTCGCGGCCTGGAGCGGGGAACACTTCAAGGCAGGGGCCTTCCTCCCCCTGGATCAGTATTTTGCTGATTTTCTGAACTATGTGGGGTTGGCCCCATTTCAGCTCCCCCCCAATTCCTACCGTCTGCTGGCGGGACTGAGGTATTTGTTCCAAAAGCATGAGTGGGAGGTCCCCACTCCTGCTGATATCTTATATTTCTTCTGCCTCAAAGCCAGCCCGGACCAGCGGGGGCGAGGCGACGGGTTCTATTACTTAACCCGCTTCCCTAACACAGCAGCAGTGATCGAGCTGCCGAGCCATCCAAACGACTTCAAAGACCAGTTTTTTATGTCTACTGGGTTCCGAAACTGCGATCATCATTATTTCAACCGCCCTCGTAAGTAATCCTCCATTTATCTCGCCTTTTAACGGTTATCTTATTTTAGCTCGTCCCTTATTCCAATTCTGATTTCAACCAACCTTGCAGCCATCTACTCGAGGACCGAAAAGTCCGTGACCCTCGGGGGTCAATACGACACACTGGCGAACCTGCCTCCCAGTGAGAAAGACTACCGCGTGCTCGTGACAGACGAGGCGATGGTATTCTGCAAGCTGATTTTCCCAAATCAGACTTTGAATTTGAAAAGGCCCCGGGGTCCTCCCCCAGCCCGCGACAACAGGCCGACCGTCGCGGAGGAGGTCGCAGATGACGAAGGCGAGGAAGAAGGTGAGGAAGTTCCTCTGGTGAGGAACAGGAAGAGGAGCTTGGAGGTCGCCCAGGGGATGATCGAGGAGAGGGCCCAATCCGGAGCAGCCGCGGGTCCTTCCGGTCAAGGTAACTTTTACTTATTTAAGAACGTAGATAGGGCCACCGCAGACCCCCGGCTGGTTAGGTTCAACCCTAGGCAGCTCGTCCATCGTCACCCAAGGAATCCGAACCTGGACACGCTTCTGCTCCACTGCGTTGACCAGCTCGTGCTGGACAACCAAGAGAGTCGGCCCAAGGGTACCGTAGTAGTAGATAATACCCTAGCCTTTAGGTCGGCCATTTTTGAGGAGTACGGGACCAATTTACGCACGTGGCCTGCGCTCCAGAGGGGCGTCTACGCTCCGGGGATTAGGCAGTACGTAGAAGAGTCCAACCCCGATTCAGAACCGGACCTAGAACCTTCGCCAGTTCGTGAGATAATCGTCCTAGGCTCTTCCAGCTCGGGGGGTAGGGCTCCCTTAGTATTTGCTTTCTTATTGCCTTTATTTCTGTATGATTGCTGATAACCGTGTTTTTTGCTCTTTGGCAGAAGAGATGTCTCAGCCCGGGAATAGTCTGCGGGGCGTTGTGTTTGGTGGGAATCCCCCAGCGGGGCCGAGGTTAAAGAGGCTTCGCGAGTCCAAGAGCTCGACCGGGGTCTCCACCAAATCCCCAGCTACGGAGAAGGAGAGAGACCCGTCATCCCAGGTCGCGGGGGCGAACCTCCCTGTCGCCAGGACAGGACTCATGCATCCGCCACCCCAACGATCTCCACTGGCCGCCCAGGACGGGGTAATAGAGATCGGGAATCTGGCCGCGGCAGCCCCGGACGTGCTTATCCTGGTCGACCCCCGGGCTCTGGAGAAGATGCCCGAAGCATTCCGGGGTACGGTGTACGAGTCGGCCAGCTACGCCGTCAGCCACTATTACAATATCAGGGAGAAGGAGCTCCGGGCCATCGAAACAACGAGCCCGGTCCGAGTTATAGAGTCCGCTATGGACATGACTTTAACGGTAAAGTGCCCCCTTCTTCTAAGGCTTTGACACTCACACGCCGCATTTCTCCTTCCAGTTTGCTAATTTATCACTCTTTTCTTGCAGGGCATGGCTGCCGCCTATAGAGGCATCGTTAGGACCAAGGCCCAGCTCGAGGGTTTGGAAGCAGATCGCCAGACTGCCCTCCAGGAGTCTCAGGAGGCGAGAGACGCCTTGGCGGCCTCAAAAGCCGAGTTAGAGAAGGTCCGCTCGGAGAACCAAGAGCTTAAACGCTCCCTGGCCGCATCCGAGCTAGAGAAGCTTCGCTCCGAGAACCTAGAGCTTAAAAACTCCCTGGCCGCATCGCGGGCAGACCTTGAGGTGGCGAAGGCCGAAGTCCAGACCTCCCAGGCCGCCCTGAAAGACGAGCGGGTCGTGTCGGAGCAGTCCTTACAGGACCTATTCTATCACTGCTGGTCCCACAATCCGGACGCGGACTTCTCCTTCATGCCGCCGGACCTCTGGGCATTCCTGTTGCCGCGGCTTCAAGCCCGCCTGAATAAGGAGGCTCCTCCATCGGAGACTGGAGAGGCCTCTGCCGCGGCGGAGCAGGGTGAGACCGCGACCTCCAAAGGGCCAGCTGATGGGGCTTAGGATGCTTCTTGTTTTCGTATTTTGAACACTTTTTTTTTTTATTGTAATTCTCTTTTTTATGTGAGGCGTTTCCGCCTCGAGACAATTTGCTCAACCAGTTTTACATATATATTTTTATGCATTTAGTCATAATTTATCTCTTTATTTTTATGAACGTAGTTCGAGTTAACTTTATCCGTATCCCGGGCTCTTTAAATAAGATCCGCGTTCAACAAATTTTAGCTAACTTCTAAGTTTTCTGACCTGGTTACGACCAGGAACTTATTTTGAAAAAACTTAGCTCGCGTCAACTTTTATCCGTATCCCGGGCTCTTTAAAGAAGAACCTCGGTCAACAAATTTTAGCTAACTTCTAAGTTTTATGACCTGGTTAAGACCAGGAGCTTATTTTGAAAAAACTTAGTTCGCGTCAACTTTTATCCGTATCCCGGGCTCTTTAAAGAAGAACCTCGGTCAACAAATTTTAGCTAACTTCTAAGTTTTATGATCTGGTTAAGACCAGGAGCTTATTTTGAAAAAACTCAGATCGCGTCAACTTTTATCCGTATCCCGGGCTCTTTAAAGAAGAACCTCGGTCAACAAATTTTAGCTAACTTCTAAGTTTTATGACCTGGTTAAGACCAGGAACTTATTTTGAAAGAACTCAGATTGCGTCAACTTTTATCCGTATCCCGGGCTCTTTAAAGAAGAACCACGGTCAACAAATTTTAGCTAACTTCTAAGTTTTATGACCTGGTTAAGACCAGGAACTTATTTTGAAAGAACTCAGATCGCGTCAACTTTTATCCGTATCCCGGGCTCTTTAAAGAAGAACCACGGTCAACAAATTTTTGTTAACTTCCAAGTTTTATGACCTGGTTAAGACCAGGATAGGACTTAGTTTGTGATAACTCTTATCCATAGATAAAAATTAACACCTAAGTCGTTAAGGAGACCTGGATATATCCGGGTACCATATGCCCCCCAAGTAACTGGGAAAGGGTCTTTCGTTGTTACTTTAAAATTACCCTTGCAAATAACGAGAAACATTTTATTTTTATTTATACATGGAAGGTGACCTTCTAGGTCTTACAAATGTTTATTGATAATATTTCTTTAGGTGGATTGCATTCCAAGTCCGCGGGACCGCCCCTCCACCAAGTCGAGCTAATTTATACGTCCCTTCTTTGATGACTTCGATGACCTGGTATGGTCCTTCCCAGCTTGGTCCCAAAACCCCATCTTTGGGATCTTTCCCGGCCAGGAAAACTCTCCTCAAGACCAAATCGCCGACGCTAAAGGCACGTCTTTTGACCTTAGTGTTGAAGTAGCGAGTGATTTTCTGTTGATAATGGGCGAGCTGGAGTTGTGAATCCTCTCGCCTCTCATCCATCAAGTCTAAGGAGTGGCATAGGAGCTCGTGGTTCTTGTCTTGTTCGTAGGACCGGACCCTGTGCGACAGGACCTTTACCTCCACGGGGAGGACCGCTTCACTTCCAAAGGTTAGGGAGAAAGGAGTGTGACCCGTGGGAGTCCGATGTGAGGTCCTATAGGCCCACAGAACTTGGGGGAGCTGTTCTGGCCAGATCTCCTTTGCCTCACCTAACCTCTTCTTGAGGCTTGCCTTCAGAGTTTTATTGACAGCTTCGACCTGGCCGTTCGCCTGGGGATAGGCCACGGATGAGAAACTTTTCACAATTCCGTTCTTTTCGCAAAATTCGGTGAACAGGTCGCTGTCAAATTGAGTGCCATTGTCGGAAACGATCTTTTTGGGTAGGCCGAATCGACAAACGATGCTTTTAACCACGAAGTCTAGCACCTTTTTCGATGTTATTGTCGCCAACGGCTCTGCTTCGGCCCACTTTGTGAAGTAGTCAATGGCTACCACGGCGTAACGGACCCCGCCCTTTCCGGTGGGCAGGGCGCTTATTAGATCTATGCCCCAAATGGCGAAGGGCCAGGGAGACGATATCATTTTTAGCTCGGCCGGGGGTGCTCGTGCAACCGCGGCGAACCGCTGACATTTGTCGCACTTTTTTACGTATGAGATCGAGTCTTTGGACAGAGTCGGCCAGTAAAAACCCTGCCGAAGGATCTTCAAGGCCAGGCTTTGCCCCCCAGTGTGATCTCCGCAGAATCCGTCATGAACTTCCTGCAGGATGGCCTTCGCCTCACTTGGAAGAACACACCGGAGGAGAGGTAATGAATGCCCACATCGGTACAACACCCCCTCGACTAGCGTATATCTCGGAGCTTGATAAAGGACTCGCCGTACGTCGTTGCGCCCTTCGGGTAACTTGCCCTCGACGAGGTACTCAACAATGGGAGTCATCCAGGTCGGCCTGATGTCAATCATCTCAATATCCGCTCGATCTCCGTCTATGCTTGGTTTGTCCAAGAACTCAATTGGCACCAACCCCAGGGTTTCTGCCTCCCCCGCGGTGGCGAGCTTGGCGAGAGCATCTGCATTGGCGTTCTGCTCCCGAGGTATCTGCTCGATCGACCCTTGCCCAAACGTAGACAATTCGGATTTTACCTTAGCCAAATAAGAGGCCATCTTGGGACCCCGCGCCTGATACTCGCCTAAGACCTGATTCACCACGAGCTGGGAGTCGCTGAAGCATTGGACAGAGCTTGCCTTTAGCTCGCTAGCTATCCTAAGTCTGGCTAACAAGGCCTCGTACTCTGCCTCGTTGTTGGACGCCTTGAACCCGAACCTCAGCGCCGAATGGAATCTATGTCCTTCTGGGGATATCAGAATGATTCCGGCCCCGGAGCCGTTCTCGTTAGATGAGCCATCAACGAAGATCCTCCACGATGAGCCTGAGGATGTGAGCTGCTGTGAATCTTCCGATGGGATCTCACGGAATCCCGCGCATTCTGCCACGAAGTCGGCCAAGGCTTGACTTTTTATGGTAGTTCGGGGAGTATAGAAAATCTCGAACTGACTGAGTTCGACCGCCCACTTTAGCAAGCGTCCCGAGGCTTCAGGCTTTTGCAAAACCTGCCTTAGAGGCTGATCGGTCATGACGTGTACAGAGTGGGACTGGAAGTATGGCCTGAGTTTTCGCGAGGCCGTGATTAGGCAGAACGCCAGCTTTTCCATCAACGGGTACCTTGACTCAGCTCCGAGGAGTCTCTTGCTGATGTAATAAACCGGTTTCTGAGCCTGGTCCTCTTCTCGCACCAGAACGGCACTAGCTGCGTCCTCAGTCACGGCCATGTAGAGGAAAAGAGGTTCTCCTACCCTGGGCTTTGATAGCACAGGTGGCTCAGCTAGGTGCGTTTTTAGGTCGAGGAATGCGCCCTCGCACTCTACTGTCCATTCGAACTTCTTGTTTCCGCGGAGCAGGTTGTAGAAAGGCAGGCACTTGTCGGTCGATTTGGAAATGAACCGGTTCAGTGCCGCCACCCTTCCTGTGAGGCCTTGGACATCTTTCCGCGACCTGGGGGATGGAAGCTCGAGCAGTGAACTGATCTTGTCGGGATTTGCCTCGATTCCTCGGGTATTGACTATGAAACCCAAGAACTTCCCCGATGCGACACCGAAAGTGCATTTCTGAGGATTGAGCCTCATGCCATATTATCGCAGTATGTTAAAACATTCTTCCAGGTCGGCAACGTGGTTGGTGGCAGTCTTTGACTTGACAAGCATATCATCGACGTACACTTCCATGTTCTTCCCGATCTGATCCGCGAACATTCTATTTACCAGCCTTTGGTAGGTTGCCCCGGCATTCTTAAGACCGAACGGCATGACCTTATAACAATAGACATTAGTTGGGGTCATAAAGCTGGTATGATCCTGGTCTGCTGGATTCATCGCGATCTGATTGTAGCCCGAGTACGCGTCCATGAAGGACATGAGCTCGTGCCCCGCCGTGGCATCCACCAGTTGATCGATCCTCGGCAACGGAAAGCAATCCTTGGGGCAGGCTTTATTCAGGTCGGAAAAATCAATACAGGTCCGCCACTTGCCATTGGGCTTTGGAACTAACACGGGATTGGCAACCCAAATGGGAAATCTGGCTTCGCGGATAAAGCCACATTTTTTGAGCCGGGCCACTTCTTCTTCAAGGGCCTCGGCTCGGGTTGTCCCTAAACGCCTCTGCTTTTGAGACTTTGCAGGGACGCTTTTGTCTAGGTGGAGCGTGTGCATGATTACGCTCGGACTGATCCCTATCATGTCCTCGTGCGACCATGCGAATACGTCTTGGTTCTTTTTCAGAAACGCGGTCAGATCCGCCTTTCTTCTATCGCAGAGGTTCTTTCCAAGCTTCACCGTCCGTGAAGGATTTTGTTCATCGATGCCTACCTCCTCGAGATCTTCAATAGCTTGGAGCTCGGACCTGTCCTCGCCTACTCGGGGGTCAATGTCCTCGCTTAAGGCGAGCTTTTCGTCTTCGGAAACCCGAGGTTCTTTAATCTCAGGGGCCGCCTTGGGTCCCTGCGATTCCTCTTCATTCTGAATGGCCATCGCCACCTGCCCGGGTTTAGATTTTCCCTTCATGGAAATGCTGTAGCATTCCCTGGCAGCGAGCTGATCGCCCTTGATAGTGCAGACCCCTGTCGAAGTAGGGAACTTCATGGCGAGGTGCCGGACGGATGTGATAGCTTCGAAAGCAACGAGCGTTGGTCGGCCCAAAATTGCATTGTAGGCAGCGGAGCAGTCAATGACTACGAATTCGAGCAGTTTGGACACTGTTCGAGACTCGTCGCCTAGGGTGATCACCAGCTCGATCGTTCCTATCGCTGCTGACCCTCCGCCTGAAAAACCATATAGCATCATCGAGGTTGCCTTTAGCTCGGAGACGGTCAGACCCATTTTTTCTAAGGTTGAACGGAATAGGAGATTCACCGAGCTCCCATTGTCCACTAACACCCTCCTTACCCTCCGGTTGGCGAGCTGGACTGCTACGACCAAGGGATCGTTATGAGGGAATTGGACATGGCCCGCGTCCTCCTCCGTGAAAGTGACTGGTTGTTTCTCTAATCTTTGTTGTTTTGATTGACGCTGTTCCGGGACGAACTCCCCTCCATTGTGGGCCTTCAACTCATTTATGTACCTCTTCTGGGCGCCTCTGCTCGTGCCAGCCATGTGTGGCCCTCCAGAGATGGTGGAAATCTCTCCCTCGACCACGGGGGGAGGGACGTCCTGATCTACTCGAGGTCCAGGTTGACTGGCTGGGATCTCCGGAGCGGGTCGACCTGTGGGGACCCTGTTCTGCGAGTATTGCGTCAACGGACCTGCTCGGATGAGAGTCTCGATTTCATCTTTGAGGTGCCTGCAGTCGTCGGTATTGTGCCCGACGTCGTTATGAAAACGGCAGAATTTGGAAGCGTCTCTCTTTCCCTTAGGGTGCTTTATTGGCTCCGGTCTTCTCCAGGGGACTCGCGTAGCGTTGGCCAGGAAAATATTCTCTCTGGTTTGGGTGAGCTCGGTATACGCTGTGAACACGGGCTTGAATTTATCCACGGACTTATTCTTCTTTTGACCGTGCTGGACGTTTTCACCATTTCCTTTTCTTTTGCCGCCACCGGGCTGGTTGCTCTGCGTGACGTCGGGAGTCGCTACTACGATCTCTGTTCCCGCCCCAGCGGGCTTCTCGAGGACCTGGCTGGTCCCCGCGGCTGAAGCTTCAGCTTCCTCCAAGTTTATCCATTCTTGGGCTCTGTTAAGGAATTCACTAACTGAGCTGACCCCCCTCCTTTGAATATCCTTCCACAGATCTCCGCCTACTAGGATCCCGGTCCTCATAGCCATGAGTTTGGAGCTGTCGTCGGCGTCTCTGGCTCGAGCAGCGACATTTGCAAATCTGCTCAAGTAGGCTTTTAGCGTTTCTCCAGGTTGCTGTCTCACGTTAGCTAGGGAGTCGGCCTGGACCCTGGCGGCCTGAGAGGCGCGGAATGCCCTCTTGAAGTCAGCCGAAAAGGTCTTCCAGGAGCTGATTGACTGCCTTTTACTTTGTTTGAACCACTGCCTGGCAGGTCCAGTTAGGGTGGAAGGGAAGATCAAGCAACGAAGCTCTGGCTCGATGTTATGAGCCATCATTAGGGTGTTGAACATCCCTAAGTGGTCAGATGGGTCTCCATCCCCGTTGAACTTTGACAAGTGAGGCATACGAAAGCCAGAAGGGTATGCCGTTGCTGCTATGTTGGGGGCGAAGAGCTCCATCTCATCCCCTGAATCATATTCGTCTTTTTCTTTCTCTGACAGGAGCTTCTTCATCAGCTCCTCCATTTGAGTTAAGCGCTCTAGGGTTTTGTCCTGAGATCCTGGGTTATTCCGGGGCTGTTCAACAGCTCCGGACCCGTTGTACATATTAGGCGGGTTATTGCCCCTCCTATCTGGAGATAGGTCATTTGGGGCATTCCCGCCATTACGTACTTCGGATCGGACCCCAACTGAACGGGCCTGGCTACCATCCCTAACTGGACCCTCTCTGTGAGAGTTGAGGCGATCTCGAAGGTCGCCTCCATGGGAATTATGGTGACTTTGTGCTGAACTTAGTCGCTGTCGCAGGTCCCCTCCCGAAAGATCACTCCGTGCGCTACCGGTCCAGTGACTCCTGCTGGACAGGCTCGATGTGCGTCTTTGGCGGCTCCGACCTGCTCCTCCTCCCGGCGCCCTGCTGCTGCGGGAAGGCCCGGC
This sequence comes from Humulus lupulus, assembly GCF_963169125.1. NCBI lineage: Eukaryota > Viridiplantae > Streptophyta > Magnoliopsida > Rosales > Cannabaceae > Humulus > Humulus lupulus. The sequence goes on from NC_084793.1 coordinate 213,462,269, forward strand.
CGATGGCGGGTCTCTCCTACTATTTCCGTAGGTCGGGATGTCTCGGATGGTCTGAGGAGACGGATATCTGATGGGAGAAGGAGGATGCCTGACTGGAGAGGCGATCCTAGTGCCGTCTGGACGGACTAAATTTGGTGGGGGCCTCTCGGCCCTGCCAGCTTGATGGTTTCGCGCTGGGCGATCTGGACGAGGAACTGGACGCTCTTCGGGGACGGGCTGACGTCTCCGGATCTCCTCGGCCCTCCTTTGGGAATTTCCCCTATCTCTTCTGGGTGTCCTCGAGGAAGGCTGAGAGCTAGGGGTTGATGTCCTAACCGAACGGCTGTACTGCTGCGGTTCGGTCTGAGGCATTTCCCTGAAGTTCGCCTCTTGATGGCGTGATGAAGGGGTGGAGTTGGCTGCAGGGAGTCTACCCGAACGGCTATGCCTGGATCGATTACTCCGGCGAGACTTAGGAGCCTCGCCTTGCCTCTCTCCAACGTTACCGTTGGTTGTGAGAGGGGGTAGTCGACTCAGAATATCCTGGATTTGCTGACCAGCTGCTGCTAGCTGGCTCCTCAGTTGAGCATTCTCCATCTCCGCCGCAGTATAATAACCTGGATTTGGATTAGGCGGCCGGGGCGTCGAACTACCAGTGTCGTCTTGGCCGGCCGGCTGCTTTCCTGGCCTTTGCTGGACTTCAGGAACTTGCTCCTCGGGGAGGGCAACATGGCGGGCCTCCTGCCCATCATGCTGTTCTGTCTCGTTGCCATGTTTGGATCGAGTGGTCACCATAGTTGTATGTTTGTGGTAGTACTAATTGGACTTGCTCTCAATGAAAGCACCAAACTGTTGACGCGGTTCTTCGGCAACAGGTAATTAAGAGAAGAAGAGAAAGAGATTAGTACTTAAAAGTAGAACCGCCGCAGATATGAAATCGTTGTGAAAAGAACTAGGTGACCTTAAACACGTTTTTAAGTGGTTCGAAGGTTAAAAATCCTTCTACTCCACTAGTCAATATTATTCATCTCTTCTGGGTAATTGGTTTACCAAATATATAGTTCTTACAAGACTATTTTTTCCAACCCCTATCAATTCCCAGGGTCTCCATATTTATAGGAGAAGGCACCTGGAAATTGGTAGGGAGGTCATCCCGTGACCTTACCATTTGTCATATCAAGTCTGTGATATTCATGATTACTTCCTAAACCTGACACACAAGTGTGGTCTAATCAGTATGGAAGGAGATAATGGGCCGCACGGCCCAACCCGTCCGTGGGTGTCTGAATACGCACGTTCCTGCGGCGTGTCTGAGAAGTCAGGGGGATATCGGACACGTGATGGCAGGATTATGCACGTTTATCTTGCGTGTTGACTTCCCATAGGGTCAGAGCTTCCTGAGAAGCTCGCTACCGGAGCAATCCATAACCCGAACTGATCCGTCAGTGGTCGCCGGATGTTGTTCCCAGCTCCTGGAACAACAAGAGGGAGCAGGAAACTCCATCCCCTCGAGCTAGAAAGGGCCCGTCCTGAAGATAAAGCCTCTGGCCTGTGGGAGCCTCGGGCTAAATCATGTTTAGTCCGAGGATCGTCCTGCTAAACAGCCCGTGGGAAATCCAGGGCGTACAAGACTATATCAAGCATATACAATTCATATATATATGTATATCGAATATAATAATATCAAGGCATAGATATATAGCGTGGCTCTTAATACCAAATGTTAGATTAAAAATTAATTTAGATGCATAACAATCCTAATGCGGAATAAATAAATTGTTATATAAAATTTAAAGGATCGAATATTGTACCTCCAGCCATTGCTATTGATAATCTCGATCTATAAACTTTAGATCGACAAAAAAAAAAATTAGAACGAGTACACGGGCTTCCAAGCTCTCACTAACTCTTTAGATGGAGTTACTGAAAGTTAGAATTAACAGTGAGCTTGGGGACTGATACTCTATATTTATAGAGTAAGACATTCCATCAGAGTCTCTGCCACAGATTGAGATATTCTCTCAATTAGTTGGGATATGCAAAATCGGGTAACAAATAATATTGACAGTTAATTAGAATATTTGTCAATAAATAAAATATTGACTTTAATATATTGAGTCAATTAGTTGTAACATAATTGATTTTATATACCATATAAATAAATATTCTAACATTATTTAGAAAATTTATTAAGTATTTATGATTGTCATTTAAATTTTAAATAAATAAAAAAACATTATATATAAAAGAATGACATTAACATATTAAAAGAAAAATTAAACCAAAACATTGTTTATGTTTTTTTTAAATAATACGATAACATTTTAGATCACAAACTATTCTATTTGGTACAAAACATTCATAATATTATTCAAATCACATCTTAATGATTAGAGAATAAACTTTTTTATTCTTGATCGAAAATAAATGTTATTCTAATTTCTTATTTAGTTGCACAGTCATACTATTTATACACAAACGACACTTATATATAATGCATTTATTATGTATTATATATTATTGTAATAATAATATTTTATAACATGTGAATTTATATTAATATAATTATTAAATATCTAGTTTTGTATAATAATAATGATATTTTATAACATTTGAATTTATACTAATATAATTAATAAATATCTAATGATATTGTATAATATTTGAATTTATATTAAAATAATTAATAAATATTTATTTTTAATTGGTATTAAAAGTATATTCCGTTAAATATTTAGAATATTTCATTAAAGTTAATAAAAGAAAACGTTAAAACCAAGAATTTTCATTTTTTACACACTTTTTTAAAGAGATATATATATATTCATATAGAATACAAATAAATATTATAAATATATTATATATAGGTATTGTGTGTAAATAAATAGTATGAATATGCAACTACATAAGAAATTAGAATAATATTTATCTTCTTTCTAGAATAAACAAACTTATTCTCCAACTATTAATGTGTAATTTAAATAATATCACGATTATTTTGTATCTTAAATATGGTAGTTTATAATTTAAAAGGTTATCATATTATATATATTTTTAAAAAGAAATCATAAACAATGTCTTGGTTTAATTTTTCTTTTGATATGTTTATGTCATTTTTTTATATATAATATTATTTATTTATTTAAAATTTATATGAAAATCATACAAATTTAATAAAAATAATTAATAAATTTTATAAATAAAACTAAGAAAATGTGCATTGCACATTGCTTGTATCTAATATATCTATATATATATATTTATATAAATGAGAGCTCCAAGAAAATGATATGGCACTATAAAATTGCTCTAAATCACTATATTTATTTTCCCATTTTTTTCATATTTTTTTTATTCTTCTTTTAAAAATTTATGATAAAAAAATTAAAAATATCTATCTAATTTTTTAAAATATAATAATAAAAAATGCTTTTTAAATTTTATTATTATTAATTAAAGAAAAAAACAAAATATCTATCTAACTATTTTATCTTTTTTGTCACTTTTTTATTCTTTTTTAATTTATGATTAAAATATATATATATCTTTCTATTTTTTTTAAAATAATAATAATAATAATAACCGATTTTAAAATTTTATGATAATTATTAATTAATGAAAAAAAAAATATGTGTCTAATTTAAATTCCAATTTGACTAGATATTTAATTAAAACTATTTTTTTATTCTACTTTATTTTTCATACGTTTTCATTATCATTTTTTTATTCTACTTTATTAAAATATAATTTTATTATTTTCATTAACGTTGTCAATTATTATTATTAGATAAATGATAGAAAGAGATCAAGTATGGTGATTGTTGTCTATGTTTTCACAAGAGGATATGTGGCATTCGTTAGATGAGTAATTAAGCTCCTTGTACGCTAATGAGGTTTCGTAATATGATATGGTCGGACGCAGATATCTCCAAGTGAGGCCACGCCCCGTGGTCTGTCCTCGAGGCATGGATGTCTCAAGGTGAGGCCACGTCCGGTGACCCATCTCCAAGGTATGGATGTCTCCAAGTGAGGCCCCACCCCGAATTCTGTCCTCGAGGCACATATATCTCACGGCGAGGCCACGTCCGGTGGCCTATCTCCAAGGTATGGATGTCTCCAAGTGAGACCACGCCCCAAGGACCATTAAGATGGTCATCGCTTTCTTCATTAGCCAATCTCCCAGGTCTAGGATTCTTGTTCTCGGACCTAGAATGGTTGCCAGGTGTCAGTCGCTGCAGCTATGGCCTACCAGATCATCTGATAACTTTTGGTGAGCCTCTATTAGTGATGTCGAGTTCATACCCCCAACAATCAAAATTTCCCACAATGCCGCCTGACATGGGCGAACGTGCGTCGTATTCTGACACAGTTAGATACATGTTCCCCATGAAGCTGGTAGGCAGTTTTCTGCAAATGGGCCCCGTGCAATTCGCATGGGCCCATGGTCTTTGTTAGTGCATCCACATGTAATTAATTAGAAGTCTACTCCCCAAATAATGGGGGAATGTGTATTAAATGTTCATTAAGGGCATTAATGACTCAAACCTCTATAAATAGGGCTAGGGTATCTCCTTGTAAAAGATTCAGAATTTTGGCTAGTTAAAGCATTGTAAACTCAGAGCATATACGTTGCTTGAGACTCCATTAAAGCTTGCTCAAATAAGCTTCCAACTCACTTATATCAAAGACTCGTGGACTAGGGCTCTCTTATAGCCTGAACCACGTAAAATCTCTGTGTCATTTTCTTATAATCATTGTTAAGTTCATAGATTAGGTTGATAGCGAAAAAAGGCAGTCAACATTTTAGTGCTTTCATTGAGAGCATGAAGAAATCTTGAAGAAAAATGACCCATGGTGAACACTAGACGGAACGTGCCAGACGACATAGCTCCTCCCACCGAAGCTGAGGGTGGAGAAACCACTCGTCCACCTCCACAAGACCTCCCAGAGATGGTTCAGGAGGATTATGAGAAAATATTGATCATGACGGCATAGGCGATGGAGGCGATGATGAATATTATGAGGAGGATTAATCTCAGCCAATGGATGCGGAGGATCCTCCAGAGGTGGTGGTGCTCTGCGACCAAGTGTCTACCCAACAACAAAAACTCGATGGCCGGGAGGGGAATATTGTTGCCCTGCAGGAGATGGTTAACGCCATGAGGGCCACTTTGGCGGCTCAAGGGCTACGCGTGGACCCACATGGCAAAGTATGGTCTAAGCATCCAGCTGGTGTGCCACCTGTGCACCCAGCTGGAGTGCCACCTGTTAACGCACGAGGTGTGCCTCCCGAGCACCTCGCTGTCATGGCACAAGATCCGCCAGCTAGTGTGCCGCCTGCGCACCTAGCTAAAGCTGGAGCCCTACTCGTGCCACAAGAGCGTGTTAAGGGCAGGGTCGATGACAACCCTATTCTAGGGCATAAGAAGGTTCGTCGAGCCCCTGAACACAACAAGGCCCCAAGGCCGGCAAGCAAGAAAAAGGGGGAAGGGGCTCGAGGACATTGTCAGGTCGCTAGCGCCGGGGTGCCATAAGCATTCCGCCTAGACAGGCCAGCTAGGCCTGGAGGAGGTGTCCTCTCAGCACCTCGCCAGCCTTGCAGGACCCATGGCCCAGGGGCCAACCGGAGGAACATCTCCATTCAACGAGAGCAAGGCTTCAACACCTCGGTTAATAACGAAAACATTGAGTCCAATGGGGAAACCAAAGTAGGGTACCCTGAGGATGGTGGCTGCCTAGATAGTTTAAACATTCGTAGGGGTATATCAGCCTTTGGGAGCAACCGTGGAAAGAAAGGTTAGCCAGACCTCTGAGACAATCTTAATGCTCGGAAGAGAGAACACCCGACACAAGGTGCCAATCAAGATTGCAACCCTCTCCACATGGAATTGGAGAGCTTGAAAAAGACTATGCTTAGGATTAGGGGTGGAAATTCGTGTTATCGTGTCGACACGATTATGACACAACACGATTAGAGTAAACCCGTACACGGCATGATTATTATTCGTGTCAGAAATCCAAACCCGTACACGACATGATTATCTTAGCAGGTCACACGACACGACACGATAACACATTTAATAAATTTTTCATTTGACACAAATCTAAAAATGACACGATTAATACACAATTAAACGTGCAATGACACGACACGAAATTGACACGATTAACATAATATAAATAAATTAAATGTTTATATCATCTTAAGCGTGTCATTTTCGAGTTAAGCATGTTGACCCGAAAATGACACGTTTAATAAACGTGTTAAACGTGTCGACACGATTATGACACGAAAATTAAATGTGTCACCCAAACCCATTTATTTCGTGTCGTTTTTGAGTCGTGTCATCGTGTCGTATCGAAAATTGCCAGCCCTACTTAGGATGGCCCAAAGACAAGGCCAGGACTATGACTCAAAAGACGAGGATGGGGAGTCGTATTCTTTCTCCTTATCTTTTCCCTCTCAAAGGAGCCTTAACTACTCCTCAAATTGATTTATCCTCTCCTGGATCAGATTTATCGGGGTTAGAGCCTGCACTACTAGGGCCTAGTTATTGTTCAAAGGAACTCCATCCTTTTGTAGCGTCCCAAATCTGCTAATAAGGCTTAGGGCCTTAATTAGCATGCTGAGAGAGCAAAAATTGATTTAATTACATTATTATATGAATTTGGTGATTATGTGAATAGAAATGCATGTTTATGTGAATTAAATATGCATGTGGGCCCCATCTGGTTATTTGGGGCATATTTGTAATTTTAGCCCGTTGAGGGCATAAATGCAATATTTATGTATATTGTGATTGATACCACAAGTGAGTGGTGATATATTTGTGATGCACTATCTGAGATGGTCCTAGGGAGCAATTTAGTTAGAAAGTCACAACGAGGTCAAATACCCAGCTCGGAGGGAGCCTAGGGGTACTTTGGGAATGTTATATGTGTTCGGGAATTATCGAGTAACGAGTAGTAATTTAGCAATGATGGGACATGTCGGGGTTAAACAGAGATTTATAAGAACACTCGAGGAATTAGTACGACTTGGCAAATGACGAAATTACCCTTGGAAGCACTTGAGGATTTAGATAGACGAAATTACCCTTGGGACCTCGGGAAGTTGTATAGGCACCGCGGCGCAAGGTATAGCACGCCGCGGCCCGTGTCCCCCAGCAGAGAGGCGTATTTGCCTCTAACTTGAGTGCGTTGCGGCCCTTAAGGGGGGCTGGGCCATGACTCAAATGTGGAATATAGGTTGTTTGAAGGTTTTTAGCTCGGGAACTCAAATGTTAAGGCTCAGTAAGGTTTCTACTACCCAGTTTGGTAGAATCCAAGGTCCCGGAGCTAGATTTATATTTTGAAGTTATTTATTGGTTTACAACTTGATGGATGGTTATTATGAATCCATCATGACTAGGTTTTCAGTGAGGCTCGAGTTAGGGGACTGTGCTCGGGATAGCGGTGCTCAGATAGCTCGGGACACAGGTAAGAAAATTGTTGTACCTATAGAGCAGGGTGTGGCCCTAGTGTTTGTATTGCAGAGCGTGACCCTATTGATTGAATTGCAGGGCATAGCAATATTGTTTATGTTTAGTATATGTTTAAGTATCTATTGATATCATGCTATCTAATGCATATTTGTGAGTGAACAGCGAAGGCTGGAAACGGCAAAGATCGAGAATGCCAAGAAGCCGGGTACGGCAATGGGCTGGGATTGGCGTTGAGCACGCAGAGTGCAAGTCGTTAGGGTGAGACTCTCCTAGGATGCTGGAGACATCCTCTCGGTGAAGACCGCGAACCTAGGGCCTGGTAAAGTGCCTGGGACGACATGGCCGCTATGTGTTTAGCATGTTGGCTGCTTTGTTATAAGTTGTTGATAGATATGCATATGTTATAAGTTTTGTGTTGAGTTTTCTTGCTGGGCTTTGGCTCATGGGTGCTCTATGGTGTAGGTAAGGGCAAGGGAAATGTCGACCAACCATGAGTACGGAGAACATGGAGTGACAGGTACATGTTCGGCCTGCTTGTCCGCCACAGCTAGGGTTATTTTTGGGAAAATGTACTGTAATAGTTGTTTTGTCGCCTAAGTCGACCATGTATATATTTTGATCTGTAATATATTTTCTAAATAATATTTTAGGATCCCAACTATAAAACTTTCTAAGATTTTAATGAATAACCAAATGTTTTATATTTAATATCTTTAAACAAGTCTTGTCTCAGTTTAGTCACACTTTTAACCTAAAACCTCGATTAGTGAGCTAATGACACATTTTTAACTCACTTAGTAACGACTCTAAGGAAGTAGGGTGTTACACCCTTGTTGTAGTATCAGGTTATAATTATTCCCGTAAGCTGGTTGTAAGGGCTCCCTCTAGGCATTTAAATGTGCCCCAAGTCCGGGTTTGGCTGGTTGTATTGTCCCCGGTTCTGGTTCAGGTGGTCTCGAAGGTTTGGACCATTATTAGGATAATTTTCATAGTATATTGGTTCGGTGCTATAGACACTCACCGACCTACTATAGTCTTGACTGTCTTTGAGAAAACTAACATTCTTTTGCTGCTATTGTTGGGCATAGTTTCGAGGTGCATTATCCACGTGTACCCTGATCCCTGTAGCATGGGATCTCGACATATAACTCTCATATGGCTGGGGTTGTCTCAGCTGTCTATGCCCTTGATTTTCCCCCATTGGGACCTCACGATTATCCCTTTGTTCAGGCCTAGCCTAAGGGTTCCTATCTCACCTTGCACTCATTGCACTTTGGACATGCCTTTGAAGTGCCATCTCACCAATTCAAGGTCCTCTAGAAGCAGGTTATGGTGTGTCTCAAACTGGCGAAGGATATCTGATCGGATATGGAGGATGCCTAATTGGAGATGGTGGTGGCCTCTCATTGTTAGGAGATGGCCTTGCAGAGTCTGGGTTATTACTCCAAGCCGCTTGTGGGGCAGCTCAGTTATTCCCAGTATCAGCAGGAATCTATTTGGTCTGGTTGGTACGTGATGGGTTTCGAGATGAAACCCTTGTCTGGTTAATTCCAGCGCTCACCCTATCTCTTCCTGTTCGATTTTGTGGGCTCTCTGTTTGGCCATTTTAGCCATCGTACTTCCACGAGGATGTCTCCTAGTCCTTTGTAGGGGTGCTTTGGCCTCAGCTGCTCCTCTTTCCATCTCATCATTTAAACGAGTAGCCTCAGTTAACCTTTCTTGCAGCCTTTTATTTTCCAGTTGTACCATCGACACGTATCTTGTAGGATTATAATAATCCTGGTTTGGTTGTCTAGAACTCTGACCAGGGTCTCGTGGTTGACCATGGTCCTGCAGTGTTGATGACGCACTCCCTTCATCTAGGGTTTGATCATTGACTGCCTGCTTGCCAATCCATCGATGGTGTTCTTCAGTACGAGAAGTGTTCTCCTCAAGGATTTTGGGCAGTCGTCGCCCACTTCCAGATCCAGGGATATTTTCAGTGGATGCATCCATTATAGTAATGAACGAAAGGATTGAAAGAATGTTTAATTCTCTCAATGAAAGCACCAATCTAGATTCGGATATGGAAAACCTCCTCAGTAGAACCCCTCATTGAAAGGTTTGAAATGAGTTCGGGTCTCCTCCAAGACCAACAAGCCCATTTAGGTGGCCAAGGTGGTCGATAGTGCATCTGCATCCTAAGGCCCTCCGCCTACTTCCTTAAGTCCCCTTGTTGTGACCTCGACTAAGATTCTTCCACTGGTCCTCTCAACGCAGACTACTGTTATATTATTTTATAATATAATGTAATATTATATTATAATATAATGTTTTAGATTAAATAAATGTGACAAAGAGTGTCACATATTGTAACATATAATAGAGAGTTACAATATTTAGATATATGAGATATATCCAAATAATGTAACATATTTGGTGTTACAAATTTGTAACTTCCAAATATTACCCTTTATTGTGTAAATTTGTTGTTACACAATATTGAGATGAATTTCATAAAGCCATATGTGATATGGCTGTTAGAGATATGATTTTAACCCCAATAATGTGTTTTGGGAGTTACAAAATCATTTGGGAGGGTTTGGAACCGTTTGGAAAAACAACACATTTTTTGTGCTGAAATTGGTCGGTGGCCGCGACCACTGAATGTTGGTGGCCGCGGCTTGTGGGACAGAGACTAGTGGCCGCGGCCACAGGCCAAAAACTAACCAATTTAAAAAAAATTCAATCTTTGTTGAATGACTCAAAAAACCCAAATAACTCCCAAATCTCTTTTTTAATTCCATATTAATCCAATTAAACATTGGTAACAGCCATGGGGGTTAGTGGAATTTGAAATTCAAAGGGTGTCTCTAAACTCTATAAATAGGAGCTTATAGCTCACTTGTAAAAAACAACATTTTCTATCCATTAGAGCACTTGGCTAGAAACACCTTGAGGCTTGATAATTCCATAAAGCATTTCCAATATCTGAGAGAGATCCCTTAGTGCTTGAGTTAGGGGGAAATAAGCTTTTGGACAAAGGTTTTATACCTTGTTCAAGTTGGTGATCCCCAACACTCTTCACTTAGGTTGTGTAAGTGAGAGTTTTCTTTGTTTTGTTCTTACAATTTCCTCTATTGCTTTTCTTCTCATTCCTCTTGTTTTATTTACTTGTAATTTTGTTTAGAGTTGTAATCATCTCTTCTTTTGTTCCAAACACTTTTACTTTATTTGTAATATTTTGCTTAGAGTTGTATTTTTCACTATTCCATTCTTCTTCTTCTTCTATTTTGTTTATTTGTACTTTCAGTAATAGAGTTGTAACCTTATTTAATCAATCATTATTTAATTGTAATATTATTGTATAGAGTTGTAATATTCTTACCCATATCCATTGAGGCAATATATATTTTCCTAACATTCAAAAGCTTATCCCTTTTTGTTTCAATGGAAGGGGAGACAATCAAGATCATGAACCAAGACCTAGTGAGATTGGATAGGTTTGATCGATCCAATTTTACTAGGTGGCAAGACAAGGTTAGGTTTCTTTTAACCACTCTCAAAATCGCCTACATCCTTGAGTCTTCCTTGGCACCTCTAGCCGAGCCATCTGACAAAGACACTCCCGAGGAGGTGGAGAAGAGAAGGAAGAGGGAGAAGGACAATCTCCTTTGTAGGGGTCATATCCTCAATGCCCTATCTGATAGTCTCTATGACCTCTACACCGAGACCAAATCGACCAAGGAGATATGGGATGCACTTGAGAAAAAGTTTAAGGCGGAAGAGGAAGGTACCAAAAAGTTTTTGATATCTCAATACTTCGATTTCAAATTTTTTGGTGATAAACCTATTCTTCCTCAAATTCATGAATTGCAAATAAATGTTAACAAACTGAAAGTTTTAAAGATTGAGCTTCCCGAGGCCTTTCAAGTTGGTGCTATAGTGGCTAAATTACAACCAACTTGGAAGAGCTATTGGAAAAGAATCCTTCATAAAAATGAGGATTATTCTTTGGAGGAGATCCAAAAGCATATTCAAATCAAAGAGGAATCGATATGTAGAGATAAACTTGTGGAGGGGTCTAATAGAGAGATTTCCAAAGCAAATGCGGTGTCACAACCAAAACATCCCAAAAACAAAGGGAAAAAGGGTAATGAGAAACCTTTGGGTCCAAAAACCAACCCAAACAAGTTTAAGGGCAAGAAAGGCCCTTGCTTTGTGTGTGGGAAAAAGGGTCACTATGCTAGAGAGTGTAGGCATAGAAAAGACCAACAAGGACCTAAGGTGAACGCAACTCAAGAGGAAAACATAGTTGCTACCCTTAGCGAGGTGAATGCGGTCCAAGGCAAGGTGAAAGGGTGGTGGTATGATACATGTGCCACCGTCCATGTCACCTATGAAAAATCATTGTTCAAGACCTTTGAAGAGTCAAAGGGCAACCATGAGATACAAATGGGCAATGAGGGCAAATCCAAGGTACTTGGCAAATGTACTATTGAAGTCTACTTCACCTCCGACAAGAAAGTTGCATTATTGAATGTACTTTATGTTCCCAAAATAAGTAGAAACTTGGTAAGTGGTGATTTGCTTGGCAAGCCCGGCATTAAAGCCGTTTTTGAGTCCGGTAAACTTATACTTACCAAATCAAATGTATTCTTAGGAAAAGGGTACTCTTGTGAGGGAATGGTTAAATTGTGCACCAATGATGTAACTTTCAATGTTATCAATAAAAATGCTAATTTCGCCTATATTGTTTAGTATGATTCTTTATTTTTGTGGCATCTTAGACTATCGCATATAGGTTTTTCAACCATGAAAAGAGTAGTAAAATGTGGTATGATTGCATGCAATATTAAAAAATATGGTAAATGTGAAACATGTGTTAAGGCAAAAATGATTAAGAAACCTTTTCCTAGTGTAGAAAGATCATCTAATTTACTAGATTTAATCCATAGTAATCTTTGTGAATTAAATGGTGTTTTAACTAGAGGTGGTAAAAGGTATTTTCTTTTATATATGATTTTAGTAGATATACCTATGTGTTTCTTTTAAAGCATAAAGATGAAACTTTTGATGCTTTCAAATTGTATAAACTAGAAGTTGAAAATCAACTAAATAAAAAGATTAAGGTGCTAAGAAGTGATAGAGGAGGAGAGTACTTCTCTAATGAATTCAATACATTTTGTGAAGAAAATGGTATAATTCATGAGTGCACTGCACCTTATACACCACAACACAATGGTGTTGCCGAAAGGAAAAATAAGACTTATCTAGAGATGATCAATTCTATGTTGGTGTTTTTTAAGTTGAACTTCAACTTATGGGGTGAAGCGCTTTTAACCACTTGTCACATTCTTAATCGAATACCGATGAAGAAAAATGAGATATCTCCATATGAGTTATGGAAATGAAGAAAACCCAACATAGGGTACTTCAAAGTGTGGGGGTGTCTTGCATATTGCAAGAAAAACGAACCTAATAGAACAAAGTTAGGTTCAAGAGCCATAAAGTGTGCTTTTGTTGGTTATGCCAACAATAGTAAAGCTTATAGACTATTAGATTTAGAGTCTAATATTGTGATTGAATCTAGAGAAGTTGAATTTTTTGAGAATATGTTATGTGAACAATTCTCAAGCTTCAACATCTCTAAAGGAGAATTTGTTATATAAGAACAATTCTCAAGCTTCTACATCCAAAGTTGATTCTCAAGAGGAGAATTCTCAAAATGATGTAATGCAACCCTTTGAACCTAGAAGAAGTCAAAGGCTTAAAAATCATAAAAGTCTAGTAGTGGATGAGATAGATTCTCAACGAATTTCATTCTACATGGTAGAAGGAAATAGAGAAGAAGTCATTAGGAAAATTCCTATTGTACTTCTCGTTGAGGATGATCCTAAGACTTATAGAGAAGCTATGCAATCGAGAGATAGTGCATTTTGGAAAGAAGCCATCAATGATGAGATGGATTCCATTCTTTCCAATAACACTTGGGAATTGGTAGACCTCCCACCGGGGTCTAAGCCAATTAAGTGTAAGTGGGTATTTAGGAGAAAATACCACACTGACGGCACTATCCAAACCTTTAAAGCTAGATTAGTAGCTAAAGGGTTTAGGCAAAAAGAGGGTATCGATTATTTCGATACCTATGCGCCTGTTGCAAGAACAACTTCTATAAGAATTTTGTTCGCTTTAGCTTCCATACACAACTTGTATGTTCATCAAATGGATGTCAAAACGGCATTCCTTAATGGTGACCTCAATGAGGAGGTCTATATGGAACAACTCGAAGGGTTTGTCCTACCAAAATATGAACATAAAGTTTGTAGACTTGTAAAATCCTTATATGGATTGAAACAAGCTCCTAAGCAATGGCATGAGAAATTTGATCAAGCCATCATGTCTAATGGGTTTAGACATAACAATGGAGACAAGTGTTTGTATTCCAAAACTTGTAAGGGATATGTGATCATTGTTTGCTTATATGTGGATGACATGATTATTCTAAGTAATAACATGAAAGGGATAGAAGAAACGAAGAGGTTTCTATCATCAACCTTCAAGATGAAAGATCTTGGAGAAGTTGATACCATACTCGGTATCAAAGTAAAGAAACATAGTGGGGGTTTTGCGTTAGGGTAAGCCCATTATGTTGAGAAAGTATTGAAAAAATTTAACCATCTCAAAGTTAAAGATGCCAATACTCCATTCGATCATAGTGTAAAACTAGAGAAGAATGAAGGAAGAGCGGTGGCTCAATTGGAGTACGCTAGTGCTATAGGGAGTCTAATGTACGCTGCCCAGTGTACTAGACCTGATATAGCATTTGCGGTAAGTAAACTTAGTAGGTTTACAAGTAATCCAAGTGTGGATCACTGGAAGGAAATTGGAAGAGTCCTAGGTTATCTCAAGAAAACCAAAGGACTAAGCCTTCACTACTCCAAATTTCCTTCGATATTAGAAGGATATACAAATGCAAGTTGGATATCCAATCTTGGGGACAACTTGTCCACAACTGGTTTGGTATTTACACTTGGTGGAGGTGCAATTTCTTGGGGTTCCAAGAAACAAACCTGTATATCCCATTCCACTATGGAAGCAGAGTTCATAGCTCTAGCTGCTACCGGCAAAGAGGTCGAATGGTTAAGGGATCTGTTGATAGAGATTCCCCTAATCAAAGAGAATGTATCTACTATATCGATACATTGTGATAGCCAAGCGACATTGGTTAGAGCATACAGCGGAGTGTATAATGGGAAGTCTAGACACATTAGTCTAAGACATGGATATGTAACAGAATTGATTCAAAGATGAGTCATCTCAATATCCTATGTGAGAACAAGTGAAAATCTGGCGAATCCTTTCACTAAGCCACTGACGAGGGATTTAGTGGCCGCATCATCTCGAGGGATGGGACTTAAACTCCCAAAAGAGATTCACAATTGATGGTAACCTATATTAACACTAGTTATTCAACTAATGTTAGGTTCAATAGGTAATAATAAGTCAATCAAGTGAATATTAGTTGTACTCAAAACAAGTCCCATCTGAGATATTGAGTACTTGTGTGTTACCAAGTGGAGTGTTAAAATCGAAAGGTTTTTTAATAGAATTCAGTCTTGTAAAGACAAGTAATTTTGGTAACAAAATACTGTAAGAATTCTACCTATATGGACCTAGGGGTGGTGCCGCCTCTCATGGGAATTGGGAGTATTCTCAAAAACGTCCATGAATGGAAAGTGCACATGGCCATTAACGGTGCAAAGCGAGACATAGAGGTCTCAAGTGAACATCGCAAAGGTGTGTGTGTTATCACCGATTTGTTATCATGAAAAGATGGTTCAATGCCTAGTGCAACCAAATTTTTGATAAATTTTGTGATAATTACACTATAGTAAAGTTCAAGTTGAAAAATACTTTGCTTTATACACTAATGCAATGACTTTTATAAGAGAGAGTTCTTATTTAATCAAGTGGGGGATATATTATATTTCAAAATATAATGATTGATTAAATAAGTGTTACAATAGATAACTATTTAATCTAGTGGGAGAATGTTATATTATTTTATAATATAATGTAATATTATATTATATTATAATATAATATTTTAGATTAAATAAATGTGACAAAGAGTGTCACATATTGTAACATATAATAGAGAGTTACAATATTTAGATATATGAGATATATCCAAATAATGTAACATATTTGGTGTTACAAATTTGTAACTTCCAAATATTACCCTTTATTGTGTAAATTTGTTGTTACACAATATTGAGATGAATTTCATAAAGCCATATGTGATATGACTGTTAGAGATATGATTTTAACCCCAATAATGTGTTTTGGGAGTTACAAAATCATTTGGGAGGGTTTGGAACCGTTTGGAAAAATAACACATTTTTTGTGCTGAAATTGGTCGGTGGCTACGGCCTGTGGGACAGAGACTAGTGGCCGCGGCCACTAATGTCTCTGGCCGTGGCCACAGGCCAAAAACTGACCAATTTTCAGCTTTTTCAATCTTTGTTGAACGGCTCAAAAAACCCAAATAACTCCCAAATCTCCTTTTTAATTCCATATTAATCCAATTAAACATTGGTAACAGCCATGGGGGTTGGTGGAATTTGAAATTCAAATAGTGTCTCTAAACTCTATAAATAGGAGCCTATAACTCACTTGTAAAAAACAACATTTTCTATCCATTAGAGCACTTAGCTAGAAACACCTTGAGGCTTGATAATTCCATAAAGCATTTCCAATATCTAAGAGAGATCCCTTAGTGCTTGAGTTAGGGGGAAATAAGCTTTTGGACAAATGTTTTATACCTTGTTCAAGTTGGTGATCCCCAACACTCTTCACTTAGGTTGTGTAAGTGAGAGTTTTCTTTGTTTTGTTCTTACAATTTCCTCTATTGCTTTTCTTCTCATTCCTCTTGTTTTATTTACTTGTAATTTTGTTTAGAGTTGTAATCATCTCTTCTTTTGTTCCAAACACTTTTAATTTATTTGTAATATTTTGCTTAGAGTTGTATTTTTCACTATTCCATTCTTCTTCTTCTTCTATATTTGTTTATTTGTACTTTCAGTTATAGAGTTGTAACCTTATTTAATCAATCATTATTTATTTGTAATATTATTGCATAGAGTTGTAATATTCTTACCCATATCCATTGAGGCAATATATATTTTCCTAACAACTTCTCCTCCTCCTCAAAAAGCCCATTTATTAGACAAAGGGAAAAATATTGTCGACGCCTCAAAGACCCGGCCCTCGCATACTCCCACTGTTGTTCGCAAGTTTACCATCTCAACCCACGAAAGGGAGTTCATGGTTGATAACGAGGTTGGCGCCTTGGGAGCCGAGCTCGGGTCAGAAGTCTTCACCTGCGTAGGGCGAACTTGCAGTAATCTCCACAGTCCCCATTGGGAATTCTTGAAGGGCAACAACGCTACCTCCTTCTTCGACAAGGGTGGAAAATTGATAACCTCGGTAAGTGTTTCTTCTTTGGAGTTTTAAATTTTACTTGAATTCGAATTTTCTTGTTTTATATTTTAACACACTTTGTTTTGATGCAATGCCTTCTTAACTTCCATCGTCAATAATATGTGCTTACAACAGAGGTGGCCACTAGTCATAAGCTTGCTTGTGATGCCAAGAATGCCCAATCCCAAGCTGAGGACACTCTCAAGGAAACGAAGGGCAAGTTGTTGGCAGTGGAATTCGATCTCGATAAGGTGAAGAAAGAGCTTGAGGCCAAGGTCTCGGAACTGTCCTCCAAAGCAATTGAGCTTGAAAGAGTCCAAAATTTAAATGCCAAACTTGAGGAGGAGGAGAAAGCCACCTACGAGATAATGGAGAACGAGAAAGCTCAACTCTTGGAGGAGTTACTGCCAAAAAGGACAAAGCAATCGACATGGCCATGTATCGCATATGGTCCATGAATCTTGACCTCGACACCATTTTTTTGGTGGACAAGGAGGAGGAGTTCCTAGAGAGGTGGCAGACTCACCTGGCTGAAGAGGAGGTCGTCGAGGCAGCGAAAGAAGCAAGGTTGAAGGAAGCAGGAGGCGAGGTGGATACCGGGGCCACCCAGCTGTAAAATAATTTATTTGTCAAGGGCCTTTACCCTTTTTTTTTATTGTAAATATTTAAGGTCCCTATGGACAAGACCATTTATAGCGTGTAGTGTCGAGTTATTTTAGCTTTTGTAATTACTTTCTAACTTTTTAAAGTAGTTTTTGTTGATAAAAGTTTTCGTCAACCAAAATTAAATAAGAGAAATTAAGCACTTAAGAATAATAAGGAAGAAAGGAAAAGAAATAGATTTTTTACATGGTTCAGTTTTTAAATCTACCTAGTCCATGAGTCTCTTTTATTAATATAGTTTGCATTAAAGCTTGAGAGCAATTTCACAGAGCTTTAGTACAAAATTTGTGTGTCCCCTTAAATGACTACAATCTAGGTTATTTTTAGACATGATTTATAAAATATATCTTACCTTAATTTTTGAAAAGTTACATAATATCTAATTTGAATTCAAAATACAATAGAATTAATAAAAACTACTATTTGATATATAAAATATCAAATATTCCTTAAAAATATGGCTAGTTATATACCACTATAACCAATTCCATAAAATATAGGGAATTATAATTGCCTACTGAGCAAATCTAGCACGCTTTCGAGCCTACACCATGATTCGAGCTCGCCACTTCATGATGATCCCTTCGATTATATGGAACTTAATTTGTTACATTGATTTTAATAGGGAAATTTCAGTTTTTATGCTTTATAGAGGGTACTAATTAAAAAAAATGCTAGGCATATTAAAGATTTCAAAATAATGCTACTTTTTGGCACTTTACCCAAAATACCCTTGCCAATTTTCCCCATCACTTCTCCCTTCTCTCTTCCCCCCCCCCCCCCCTCTCTCTCTTTCTCTCTCTTTCTCTCTCTCACCTCACTGCACCACCAACACCTCCACCACACTAAATACTGCATTTCGAACAGATCTGGACATAATTTTTGGGTTTTTTTTTCAATTTTTTTTTTCAGATCTGAAACTCTCAAATCTGCAGAAAATCGACATTGCTCGATGGTGTTCAATGCCAGCTCGATGGGGCCTTCAAATCATGATTTTTCATGAAAAAATGACTTTGCTCGATGGTGCTCGATGCAATTCTTGCAATAAACATAATTTTTCACTCACGTGTCCGTTTGGGGTGTTTTTTTCAAGATCTACGCGTTTGACATACTCATATGCACATTTGTGAAGTGTAATACTTGAAAAAAAAAATACAAAAATGCAAACATACCTCATGTTTAAGACATATTTTGGTCTTTTTCAAGTTTTAAACTTATCAAGTGTGCATATGAGCATGTCAAACATGTAGTTCTTTAAAAAATACCCAAAATAAAAAAAAATCACCCCAAACGGAGACCCGAATGAAAAATTATGTCTCTTGCAAGAATCACATCGAGCATCGTCAAGCCACAATCAAACCACTATCGAGCAACCCTGGTGTAAGTTCTATCACGAACTCAATCTCTCTGTGCGGTGGCAACCTTGGCAAATCTTCTGGAAACACGTCCAAGAATTCAAAAACAAGTCTGGTCTCTTCTGGTCTCACTGGCACGGCCTGAATGGTATCAACCACGCTGGCTAAGAATCCAATACAACCTCCTTGCAATAAATCCCCAGCCCTCAATACAGAAATCATAGGTATGCGAGGTCCATGCACATCAACAAACACAAAAGGATCCTCACCTTCAGGTTCAAAGGTGACCATTTTCCTTCTGCAATCAATGGTTGCCCCATACTTCACTAACCAATCCATAACCAATATCATATCGAAGTCAGTCATAACCAACTCTATCAAATCCACTGATAACTCTCTGCCCTCCATTGTCATTGGCAAAGACCTGACCCATCTCCTGGATACCACTAACTCTCTAGTGGGTAACAAAGTTCCACCCCACAACATAAAAATCACAAGGTTTACACAGTCTATCAATAATACTACTAGCAACAAAAGAGTGTGTAGCACCAGAATCAATCAATACATTATAAGGGGTTCCAGCACTAAGAAGCTGACCTGTAACAACTGAGGGAGAAGCCTCAGCTTCTGCTTGAGTCAACGCGAATAATCGAGCTGGGGCCGAGCTGTCCACTTTCCTGGGTTCCTTCTTTCTTGCCTTAGGGCAATCCTTCTTAAAATGACCTACTGCTCCACACAAGTAGCATGCCTTTACCCTACACTCTCCCAAATGATGCCTCTTGCATCTAGGGCATTCAGGACGAGTCTTCCAGGCTTCACTACCACCTGGACGACCCATTGAAATACCACAGGGCCGCCTATCAGGACCTGGAACTGGGAAGGTGTCAGGAACCTTCCTCTTCTGCTCACTGGGGCCTATACCCCTGCCAAAACCCACAAATGGAGAACTTGTCCTCCTGAAATCCTTTTTGGCTGTACTGTCTCACCAAATCTTGATCTCTGCACTCTCAGCTGTGAGTGCCTTCTCAACCACCTGTGCATAGGGAGTAACCCCAGCTACAGTGGTGATACGTACATCACGGGCTAATCTAGGCTGAAACCCCTGAAGAAATCTCTCTCTTCTGGTCTCGTCAGTGGGCACCAGCTCCATGGAAAATTTCACCAAACGATCAAACTTTAAGGCATACTCAGTGACTGACAAATTTCCCTGAAGTAGCCTAATGAATTCCTCAGCTTTAGCCGCCCTGATGGCATCATTGTAGTATTTCTCGTTGAACAGAGTCTGAAACTCTTCCCAACTCAGGGCATTTACATTCTTGGTCTGGGTAATCACCTCCCACCAAATCCGGGCATCCTCCCGAAACATATAAGTGGCACAGGCCACCCTCTCTCATTACCAGTTAGCCTCATGAAATCAAGGATAGTGGTAATCATACTCATTCATTGCTCAGCCTTGGCAGGATCTGCACTGCCCTCAAAAACTGGAGGTTGCTGCTTCCTGAACCTTTCATAGAGAGGTTCCCATTTATTTCCAACCTCAGGCAGCTGCTCTGCTGCTGGCTCCGACACAGGGGGTGCCTCTGATACACTAGCCACTGCAGGGGCTTGCTGTTGTCTTAGGAGACGAAGTTCCTCTCCCTGTCTCAACACTGTGGCCTACAGATCATTAAACAACAGCTGCCAGTTTGCAGGAGCTGGTTGTGGAATCTGTGACTGGTCATTCTCCTAACCCTGACTATTATTATTATTATTATTATTATTATTATTATTCTGGCCTTGATCACTCTGGCCAGCTGGAGTATCTGTCTGCCCTGGATTCATTCTTATCTGTTTTACCTTGCTGAAACAACGATCAATATGGCCAGTCAGGTAGTAATAACTAAACCTCTTGCCTCCTTACGGTCCAAGAACAAGCAGACAATTATCATATTCCACAGTCATACAATTATACAGGCAGATACATGTTTATAGCATTTAGCACTTACCATGTATCACATAATAGGTCATAAACAACTATACTAATAAGTATGTTTCAGCAATCTCAGTACTAATTAGCACACATTTGCTGAGGATATGATATTCCAGGGCACATGTTTAACATGGTGTCTCATGCATACAGGTAAAACTTATATACTATATTTAAGAAGTTATACACATAACTACATAAATAGTTACTCAACCATGAGTCGAGCTTAACTTCAGTGATGTGTGTACATGCCCAGCCAGTCTACAGGTATCCTAACCTTGGCTTACTCTGATACAAAGTTGTAACGCCCTGGTTACCCCAGAACAGTTACGGTGAACTAGAAATTTGACTCGCTACCCGAGTCCTTTGGTTAAAAACGTGCATCTAAGTGTTATTAATTGGCTAAGGTGGAAAACCAATCAAAAGGAAATGATATATTTTATTTAATACATAAAACTGTTCATGGGCCCATCAAAACATTTACAAGTTATTTACATCTCAAAATGGTCATTACTGTTCCAAATTTACAAACCCGCCGCCTAAGCAGCAAAATAAGGGTAAACCCCCTAGTTCCTCTAAGAACTCCTTGGCCGTGGTGGTCAAGCGACCGCATATGTACACATCACCACCTAAGTTCTCCACTCAAGGTTGGGTGAGCTTTTCTTTCCCTTTACCTGCACCACATAGCACCCATGAGCCAAAGCCCAGCAAGAAAACACAGTAATGCATATAGATATTAACAACTGAATATTATTATAATCACACAGAGCTTATAGCTCTAAACAGATGAGTGATTCAACACTTGAGCTTCTAGTAAACCATACTGAGTGACTGACAAGCAAGTCACTAATTTAAGCAGATGAGTGACTGCTGGGTGAGTCACTAGCCTTAAACAGATGAGTGACTGATGGGTAGTCACTAGCTTAACATATGAGAGACTGATGGGTAAGTCTCACGGGCTCAACACCCATAACCATGTGACTAAATAGTCACTGTGGCTCTAAGTGACTAGCCTTTGGCTAGACAAGCGCTTATAGTATTCATCGAACTTGAGGTCGGTCTGACATTAATGCTCTTTGAGTCATCCAATGCAGATATCAATTAGATCTAATCTTTATTAGCTTGCGTTGAACACGCTAAGGCCGTTCCTGACTTATAAGTCAGCACTATGTGACCAGTGCCCAGTATCACTGCCGAACTTGACTAATAAGTCACAGCTTCACTGTTGATACTGACACCTTTGCCAATTCTGACTAATTAATCAGTACCATGCAAAAGTGAGCAAGATTTGCTAAGCATTCAATAATCAATCCATGTCCACATTTACACATTCAACATGCCTCATGAACAACCATGCATGTCACATATGGGGTGCAGTTCTCTTACCTCTGGTTCGAGCGAGAAATATAATAAGAACAACTCCTGAGAACGATCGACCTTTTGATTCCTTAGCGGTTGCCTAATCACAACCAATTATAACCTCCATTAATGAAAATCAACAATGAAAGGGTCCTAACCTAAACCCCACTCTCGGGACCTCGAAACATGCCCACACGGTGAGTAGATTCGATCTCGGGCCTTAAAGATTGAAACCCAGAGCCAAAAACCCTTAAAAACACTCAACACAGGATTCTGGAGGAATAGAGGAGCGCTACAGCACTGCTCAATAGCGCCCCATCGCTATACTCAGAACCCCCAAACCGCCCAAAAGCATCCTGTGTAGCGCTATAACGCCCTCTGATGGGTGCTGTAGCGCTACCCCCAGACCAACTTTCCCCTGAAACCTCCTTCTTCGACTCCTTTAATTCTAACCTTATTCCAATGCTTCCAAATCCCATTTTTGATGCCAAATGAACCCAAAAACTATCCTCACATACCCCAAACATCACAACCATAAGAACCCTAGCCAAAACTCCCAACAAAACCAAGTATCCAACCTAGAAATCCTAACTGAAATCCAGAGCTAAATCAGAGCAAACCAGGAAATTCAATGGCTAAAAACTTACCTCAAGCTCAGCTTATGATGCTCTTCAATAGTGGAACACACTCCCAAACTCCCAAGGCTTACTTCCCAAGATTGAATCCTCAAGAATGGCTCAAAAATCACAAAGGAAACTGGTGGAGAGAAGGTATGGGAGAAGCTTCAAATGATACTATGTTTTCCTCTTCTTTCTACAGCCTTAATGGCTTATATCTATCCTATGGGTGAAAAGACCAAAATTGTAACGACCTCCTTTCTTTTCATACATATATAGTGTAAAAACAAATTTTAACCTGAATACGACAATACTGAAATTCTGAATTTACAAAAATTTTATTAAACAATACATAAACTAATGTTCATAACTTCAAACCATACAATATCCACAACTAAATAAAAACTTTATCTTACATACAAATCTTAATATTTTTATAAATAATTTCCGTGGTGTTACTACACCTCAATGTAGAATTAGAAATGTATCCAATCGATAAATTGAAAAGCTTTATATAAATTATAAAGTTCACAAAATACTTTTTATGAAATATAAATATAAAATCAAGTTTCTCGTTTATTTATAAAATAGCATAGCAGAACTCCACTCCCTTCAGGTCAGCCCCATATGTACAGTCATGTTGGCTCCACGTATACTCATTAACGATTTATATTTGGGGCCTCTTACCTGCAATACAAAACATTATCTGATGAGCTAAGGCTCAGTAAGCAGAATAACTACCTCATATGCATTAAAATAAACGTGCAACATGTTATGTATTTTCTTTCTTTCACTTTCCTTTCTTTTGGGCCCTAGAGGATGCTGCTGCCGGCATTACTGTAGAGTCCAAGAACTTTACTTAACTAGTTAGATAGTAGTATAATAGTAATAGTAGTAGTATTTTTATGACTGTGGACTTTTGTTCAGACCGGGATTTATTTGGACACTCATAGTAACACTTGTAGATTTTCTAAGTTTAACCTATAGTTTAAGAATATTAAGTTTAACCTAAGGTCTGATTAATATGACTGATATTGGTGGTGATAAATATTATATTATAAGGTTTAGATAGACCCAATAAGAAAGTAACACTTGTAATGTGTATGTTTAATGATAATTAAGTAGTTTTTAGGAATAAGTTTATTAAGAGTAATATTTGAATATCCTAGGGTCTATCAGCAGCTTTGAAAACGTTAGGGGACTTAGTCAAGGCTGTTTACTCAATTCAAATTAAGTTAAAATTGTGTAATTTCATGTTTAAATATTCAGCGTATGCCGATATATCGCAGCTATAGGGGGCGATATATCGCAGTACGGGGATACAAAAAATACGAAACTTCGCACAATTGCCTCGGGCATGCTGGCCCAGGCGATATATCGCCTACAGGGGCAATATATCGCCTCCTTCAGTGCATTTTGAAAGTTTTTGAAAATGTTCTCAATTCAAATCTTTAACCTCTTGATAAGTCCAACATCTTTCTGAACGAGTCTTCAGCCTCTGCTGAACGATAATTCAAATATTTTTCACTTAAAAAGCCATTATTTTTATTCAAGTTAAATGAAGATCTTTTCATTCATAAACTCTATAAATAGTACCTAGTACCCAGCCATTTATTCATTCATCAAACTAAGTTCAGAGGCTGCAAGTTGCTAGATTATTGTGAGAGTGTAAACACTTGGGTTAGGGATTATAAGCTTGATCATTATAATCTTACCAAACACTTGGGAAGTAAGGTTTATAGCACATTTCGGTTCAAGGTTTAGATTGGTCATAGAAGCATTCAAGGTATTCCAAACTCTAGCTCATTTGGTATTATTTCCCTTTAAGTTCTTGTAGTTTTCTATTCAGCACCCTAACTTTATTCTTTATTCTTGGATAGGAAATCTAAGATCTTGAACATAAGGTTTTTGGTAAGTATATTCTTAATGGTATAGTTCTTCCATTCTTTTCATCTCATTCTCTTTTGTATACTCACCCTTCCATTTAGGTTTTTAGGAGTGTTCCAAAGTCCCAAAACTGTTCTCATATCCCGGTATTTTTGGTAAGGAAAATATGATAGGATTTATGTGTTATATGATTTATATGTTATGATAAATGTTATCTTATGATTATGTGTTATGTAATATGCTATAATATGTATAATTGTAGACTTGGGCATATGACCCGTACAACTAACAAGCCCCAATAAATTATGGGCATATGACTTGCTTAGCTAGCAAGCCCCACTAATCTAATGGGCATATGACTTGTTTAGTTTATGAGACCCCAAGTAATAATGGCCATTATAGTATGTATGTGACATATGTGTTATGATATGTTTTAGGTTACATTATGAAATTTATGTATATGGTTTATGTGTTAGATTTTCCTTGCTGGGCATTAGGCTCACTCATTTTATGTTTATATGTGCAGGAAAATAGCTTTGATGGCGGGAAAGGTTCTTGGTAGTTTGGGCATGTGTATTGAGGCGGAATGGAATCGAAGGGCCGAGAGTTCGATTCGAGGATGAAGTTTCTTTACTTATGGTTTTATGTGTATTTTTCCGCACTTTATTATGTAATCCCTTTTAATTACAATTATGTTATGTTTTGATTTTAAAACAATGGGATCCCATATCCTACTATAAATTTTATGTAAGTTTAACATTTATTTTTACAAGTTTTTAATAAAGTTATGATCATTTCACTTGTAAGTTTTATTAAGGATTAGTGTCTATGGATAGTTTTCGTTAATGGTCCAAAGTCTAGGACACACGCTCTTAGCATATCTTCAAGAGTCTGTATAGTCCTTTCTGTTTGACCATCTGTTTGTGGGTGGAAAACTGTACTAAATTTCAATCTTGTCCCCATAGCCTTGTGCAAGCTTTGCCAGAACTTTGAAGTAAATTTTGAGTCTCTATCTGACACTATGGAAATTGGAACTCCATGCAATCGTACTATCTCTTGCACATAAGCTTCCGCTAACTGGTCCCCTGTGTACGTCACCTTTACCAGAAGGAAATGAGCAGACTTTGTTAATCGATCGATGATGACCCATATCGAATCATATCCTTTGCTTGATCGTGGAAGTCCAATGACGAAGTCCATTGCAATCTGCTCCCATTTCCATTCTGGTATTTCCAAGGGCTGCAATTCTCCTCCAGGTCGTTGATGTTCTGTCTTAATCCTTGGGCAAGTAAGGCATCGAGCTACATATTGGGCTACATCTTTCTTCATGCCAAGCCACCAAAAGTGTTCCTTCAAACTTCTGTACATCTTTGTTGAGCCTGGGTGTACCGTGTATGGCGTGTTATGAGCTTCATTCATAATCTTATTCTTAATGTCCTCTCTTGCAGGTACGCAAATTCTTCCATTAAATTTTAATATTCCTGATTCAGCAACATTAAAATTCTTCACTTTTTCTTCTTTGACTTATGCTTTGACCTCGGTTAGGTGAGGATCTAATTCTTGACCTTCTTTTATTTCCTCCAGGAGATTCGACTGTAACGCCTGATTGGACAATCCTCCGATTACTACTTCTATGCCCGATCTTACTACTTCCTCTTGTAGCGGTTTGGACAAGGCTTGAAGGAACATCAAGCTTGTCGACGTCTTTCTACTTAATGCATCTGCTACTTTGTTAGCTTTACCAAGGTGGTATAAAATTTCACAGTCGTAGTCTTTGACTAATTCTAACCACCTTCTTTGTCTCATATTATGTTCCTTCTGGGTAAAGAAGTACTTCAAACTCTTGTGATCAGTAAAAATTTTACATCTTACTCCGTAGAGATAATGTCTCCAAATTTTCAAGGCAAAAACTACCGCAGCTAACTCTAGATCATGTGTGGGGTAGTTCTTCTCGTAATCCTTTAATTGTCTAGAGGTGTAAGCTACTACTCTCCCTTCTTGCATCAACACCGCTCCTAATCCCATCTTTGAAGCGTCACAGAAAATTTCAAACTCGTCTGTACTATTCGGGATGGTGAGGACTGGAGCATTAGTTAGTCGATTCTTTAATTCCATAAAGCTCTCCTCACAAGCTTCCGTCCATATGAATCGACTATTCATTCTAGTGAGCGCCGTAAGTGGGGTTGCAATTTTGGTAAACCCTTTTATGAATCGTCAATAATATCCAGCTAAGCCCAGAAAACTTCTTACTTCAGTTGCATTCCTTGGTTGGGACCATTCTTTTACTGCTTCTACCTTAGCTGGATCCACCAAAATCCCACTTTTTGACACAACATGTCCCAAAAAGTTAATTTTATCGAGCCAAAATTCACACTTCTTGAATTTGGCATACAATTGTTCCTTTTTGAGAGTTTCCAACGTACATCTTAGAGGTTCCTCATGTTCTTTTTCTGACTTTGAGTATATAAGGATATCATCGATAAAAACAACGACAAATTTATCCAGGAAATCCTTAAATACTCTATTCATGAGTTCCATGAAAGCTGCATGAGCATTAGTTAGTCCAAATGGCATCACTAGGAATTCGTAATGTCCATAACAAGTTCGAAACGCCATTTTAGGAATATCTTGTTCCTTCATCTTGAGTTTGTGGTATCCCGAACGAAGGTCTATCTTTGAAAATATTGTCCTAGGTAGCGGGTACTTATTTTTAATTGTCACTTTGTTGAGCTCCCTGTAATCAATGCACATTCTCATTGTGCCATCCTTCTACTTCACGAATAGTATTGGGGCTCCCCACGGTGAATGACTGGGTCTTATAAATTTATTTTCCAAAAGTTCCTCCAATTGAGTTTTTAGTTCCTTCAGTTTGGCAGGTGCCATGCGGTAAGGGGCCTTTGAAATCGGAGTTGTACCAAGTAACAACTCGATCTTCTGGAAATACTTCCATAAATTCGCGTACAATATGAATGTCTTCAGGTCTCGCAAGCTTCTCTTTCGAGACATCACAAATCGTCGCTAGATATCCGGTGCATCCGTTTGCTAATAATTTCCTTGCCTTTGCTGCAGAAATCATTGGTGAAGGGGTTCGTTTCACTTTCCTTTGAAAATGAACTTCGTCTTCTCCTACCAGTGCAAAAATGACTTATTTCTTACTACAGTCGATTCTAGCGTTATACGTTGTTAGGAAATCCATTCCTAAAATGACGTCATAGTCCTTCATGTCGATAATGATCAGGTTAACATATAGTTCCCTGTCATTGATTGTAATTGGTATAGTCTTATACCAATGAGTTGAGTATAGCACTTCCCCGGAGGGCAGTGCTATACTATAAATTGTATCCATCTCAACAAGTAATCCAGTCAGTCTACCAACTAAGTGCACTGATGCGAATGAGTGTGTAGCTCTAGAATAAACTAATACTGATGCAGGGATGTTATTGAAAAGGAGCTGACCTGAGATTACTGTGGATGGACTTGCTTCTGCTTCTTCCTGAGTCAAGGCAAAGACTCTGCCATTTGTTTTATTTTCTTCTCCTCCTTTATACTGTTCATTATGGTTGGAACATTCCCTTGCAAAGTGTCCCGGCTTCCCACATATGTAGTGTAACGACCCAAATTCGCTAATAAGGCTAAAGGACCTTGATTAGTGTGCCTGGAGGGCATAATGGGAATTAAGTGTGATTTTAATGAGTAAAATGCATGATTATGAATTAAAGCATGTGATATGACTATTTGAATATTTGAGATGCATGACTATGTGTATTAGTATGCATGTAGGCCCTGATTAGGTTTGAAGGGCATAATCGTAATTTTGACCATTATGGGCATAACTGTATTGATATATGTGATAATTGTCGAGACCACATTATTATGTGGATATATCTGTGATATGTGACTCGAGACGATCCTAGTGAGCAAAGTAGTGAAAAAGTCATGGCAGGGATTTATACCCGGCTCGGGGTGAGCCTAGGGGGAATAAATGGGAATTTAGTGAGTATATTGGAGTCTATTTTGACATCGAGGAATATTATTGGTGATTAATTAGGTACTGGGAAGCAAACGGGGAAATATTAGCGACACTCGAGGAATTAGCGGGAATTGGGTAATATGACTAGAATGCCCTTAAGTGGATTAAAGGGTTAGAAATAAAGGAGAGGGCATTAAGGTCATTTGGCTTGCAAGGGATAGATATGCTAAGGTTTTATGTTAGTGGAAGTTGTAGAAAGTAATAAGAGTCTGAAAAGAAAAGAAGGAAAAAGGAAGAAAAAGGAAAGGGAGAAAACAGAGAGTTTCCTAAGGTCGGTTTATGCTTTCTTCATCAGTTTCATGAGTATTTTTTAGGCAAAGCTCAGGGAGGAGCTAAGTTAGGCTGAGCATCAAGAATCCTAAGCTAGGCTTGGAGAATTGGCAGAGGTTTAGAAAGAACACCCCAACACTTGAGGTAAGGTTTTGTAGTTTCTTCAGTTTCTAGTTTTGGTTTTTGAGCTATGGTGTGTAAGCTGGGTTTGATGGGAACTTTAGGGAATTCAGGGCAAAGGTTGAGGAAGAGCAAGCTAAGGAGTTGTAGAGGTTGTATTGAAATCGAAATCCCATTAAAGGTATGAATTCTAAGCTTCTAACTCTGATGTTTTGACTGGTTTCTGCTGAGTTTCTGAGCTTTGGGATAGCTATGGTGAATTTTGAGATTAGGGATGCATGTGGTTGGGTTTTGAGTATTTGGGGTGCTTGGGATGAGTGGATTATGTTCATAAGGTTATTTTTGAGTTTGGTGAAGGTTTGGAGAAGTTTTGGTTGAGTTTGGTTTGAGGAAATCGCAGGAGGGAAAAATTGGAGATTGCTTGTCTGTGACTAGCGCTACAGCGCTAGCCTTTGGGCGCTGTAGCGCTAGGCCAAGCTTCCTGGGGGATTTTGCTTCTGTTTGTAGCGCTGTAGTGCCCTCCTAAGAGCGCTGTAGCGCTGCCCTGTTTTCAGAAGGGGATTTTTTGGTTGTTTGCAAGGGTTTTTGACCAAGGGTTTGGGGTTTGATTCCACCACCTTGTTTGGTGGAACTAGGACTTCCCGGGGGCTCGGCATTGGCCCCGAGGCTAGGTTTTGGACTTGAGGATTGATGATGACTTTGGCCTATGGTTGTGTTTAGGTGAGCGCTAAGGCTCGAGGGGGATCGTGCTCAAGGAGTCGAGTAATCAAAGCTAGCGAATTGAAAGGTAAGAAAACTGCACACGACTATATGCTTGTGATGGGACTAAGTGCTCCCGATATTTGTATTATGTCAATGATGGTATCATGCCATGGGACATGTGATAGCGGCCTAAGAGTGTCGTACACAATATTTGCGCACAGGGCGCGGCTTGGCCACTGGTAACCGAGGACAGCTTTATATTCACTAAGCTCGGTTTAAGCGGGCCGGAGTCAGTGAGATAACGGAGGGAGCGGCCTGAGGGCGCTAGCCCTAGTTATCATTTGTGAACTGTTATATGATATGAGTTAATATGTTAGTATGTTGAATACTTGATTATACTGTATGATTATATGGTTGAGAATATGTGATGCGATATGAGATATTGATTTGTCTATTGATTGCTTATGCTCTGTTGTTGTGTTTTCTTGTCGGGCCTTGCCTCATGGGTGCTACGTGGTGCAGATAAAGGCAAAGGCAAGCTGGACCAATCCTGAGATGGAGAGCTGCTGGGTTGAATGTACATAGCCAGCTGTTCGATCGCCACGGTCGAGGAGTGGATCAGGACAGGGATTGCCTAACTGTCTGTTTTGCCTTAATATGGCTTGTTATTGTATCTAAACCTTATGACTTTTGTAAACGGTCTTCAAACTTGCTATTTTTGGGATCCCGTGTATACAGGAAATATTTCTTTATGAAAATGTGGCTTTTGAGACCAAAACATTTTAACCCTAGTTCCTTTATAGTTTCAATAACACGTTTTAAATTAAATGACTTGATTAGCAAGTCTAGCACTTTATAAACACACAGTGTAACGGTCTTGGCTATCCAGGGCATTACATGTAGCAAGTGTTAGTCCCAACCTGACATTCGCCAGGATGATATCTATTACATTTTGGGCATTGAGGAAATCCTGGCTTTTCTTGGGACTGCTCATTTCCTCTCTTGTTGTTGTTGTTGTTGAAACTCCACTAGTTAGGTCGCTTCTTGTCACTATTTTTCTGACTTGGACCACCTTTCATGAAATGGTTATTTTGCCAATTTCGGAAGTTCCTTGCGCCCTGTCTTCTGAATTCAGCTTCTTTCTCCCGTTCTTGCATCAGTATTGCCCTTTCGATCTTCAAGGCTTTGTCAGCAACTTTGGAAAAAGAAGCTCCCTCAAAGTCTGCTACTTCGAGGTCTTTACGAATGTCTGGATGAATAGCATTTTTGAAATGCTTGATTTTTAATTCATCCGTACAAACCATGTGGGGGGCATATCTTGAGAGTTCATTAAATTATCGAATAAACTCTTCCATTAGCATCCTTTTTTGCCTTAGGTATGTGAATTCTCTTACTTTTTCATCTTTTAAGGCAGTTGTAAGGTATCTCTCTTCCAATAAGTTTCGAAATTTTTCCCAGGTCATTGTGTCTTCTCCATGGATGGCCGCCATAGTATCCCACCAATAGCTAGCATCCTCCCTCAACAAGTATATTGCTAGCCGCACTTTGTCTACTTGTGGGACTCGAGCTAGATCAAAAAGTCTTTCCATCGTGCGAATCCAATTCTCTGTTACTTTCGAATCAATGCTTCCATAGAATTCTGGGGGGTGGAATTTCATAAAGGTCTCCGGAGAGTAATTGGCCGTTGCATTCCTGACTTCTATTGGAGGAGTCAGAGGTGGTGTGTGTTGCTGTGCTCCATTTGTTGGTGGGTGGTCTGCGCTATCTTGTGGTGATTCTTCATTACCCTGTGATCGTCCTTCATTTCTTTGTTGCCTTATGAATTGTGCTAGTAAATCTTCTAACCGTTGGTTTTTCTCCCTTTCTTCTTGAAATTTCCGCATTAGCTCAGCAACATTTGGAGTAGTTTGCTCTGCAGTAGGCTCTCCAGCTGCATGCCCTTCCATTCTTCAACTCTAAAAGGTCATGAGTTGGGATGATTACCATGAATAAAAATTTCTTGAAAGTAAATGACCATATCACTTATTTACACGTCAAGTTGCGTTAGATATAACTTTGCTAAGGGATTCAAAATTTAACGCTAATATATATATATATATTTATAAGGACTTACTTGATGAGTACCACGCTTACCATCATGCTTGTACATATGGGATTGTCTTCAAAACCAATCCGCTCTAATACCACTCTGATATGACCTCCTTTCTTTTCATACATATATAGTGTAAAAACAAATTTTAACCTGAATACGACAATACTGAAATTCTGAATTTACAAAAACTTTATTAAACAATACATAAACTAATGTTCATAACTTGAAACCATACAATATCCACAACTAAATAAAAACTTTATCTTACATACAAATCTTAATATTTTTATAAATAATTTCCGTGGCGTTACTACACCTTAATGTAGAATTAGAAATGTATCCAATTGATAAATTGAAAAGCTTTATATAAATTATAAAGTTCACAAAATACTTTTTATGAAATATAAATATAAAATCAAGTTTCTCGTTTATTTATAAAATAGCATAGCAGAACTCCACTCCCTTCAGGCCAGCCCCATATGTACAGTCATGTTGGCTCCACGTATACTCATCAACGATTTATATCTGGGGCCTCTTACCTATAATACAAAACATTATCTGATGAGCTAAGGCTCAGTAAGCAGAATAACTACCTCATATGCATTAAAATAAGCGTGCAACATGTTATGTATTTTCTTTCTTTCACTTTCCTTTCTTTTGGGCCCTAGAGGATGCTGCTGCCGGCATTACATAGGGTCACATTCCCACCTGAACATAAACATGATAATAGGGAAGTTCTCCCTCATAAACATTCATTATATAGGGAAGTACATCTCCCTCCTTACATTTTTGGGACGTAGGTCTCCCAAGCAGCACCTCTACTTTAACGCTTTCAATAACTTGTTTACGAACATTAAGCGTGCTTATGCATAAGAAATATAACATTCTTAAAAATAACTTATGCATAACAACATGGCAGAATAACATATAAATCATATAAATGCACATAAGACACATAAAAGACTTGTATTGTAGATGAGGATTCTACTTACCTTGCGTCTTGATAAAACAACCGAAATTGTTAGCTTCCTGATAAAAACACAAACTATTAACTTACATAAAATCTACATGATGAAATTTTAGTTTATAATTGGTGTTATTTTATTTTTCTTGTTTTATTGTTTATTTTATGTCAAGGCGCATGATCATACTATAGTTGTCCATGGCAAGGTCCTGATCTAAAAGTCGTGGTCATGGTCATACGGAAAAGTTCAGGTCATAATACTTGTCCATAATAATAGGGAATAAGGTCATAAGAGTCCATAATAATAGTCCAAAGTGTGACCATAGCCTATATAAGTTTAGTATTATGAAGATACATAAAAAAAATAGTTTATATTTCAATTTTGGCGTTGTAAATTATAACGACATGGTAAAGTAATCTATATATAAATTTTGGCATTATAACGGCATAGTAAAGTAATCTATATATAAATTTTGGCATTATAACGGTATAGTAAAATAATCTATATATATAACTTTTGGCATTATAACAACATAGTAAATTAATCTATATATAAATTTTGGCATTATAACGACATGATAAAATAATCTATATATAATAGTTAAATAACTGAATTGAAAGGCTGGGGAAGGAGCTTACTTAAAAGGTCTTCGTAGGCTAGTGTTACAGACAGAACTTTGCCTAGATTTTAGAGATTTAAAACTTTAAAAGAGTGTTAAGAAGATTTTTAGGCAGAGTGAGAGAAAGAAAGATTTTTCGTAATTCAAAAATGAATTCTGGAAGGCTCTATTTATAGGAAACCATTGTGTTACTATGCTGCATAGTAAAATAATAAAATATTTAAAATATCAAGCATAGAAAAATAATAAAATATTCAAAATATCAAGCATAGTAATTTGCTGAAGTCATCACTGTGTCACTACTGCATCAACATGTGGGACCCATGTGGACCCTACGGTGGGACCCACTATGAATAGTACCTGGTGAATAGTAACCAAAAAAGGAAAACTTCCCAATCTTCTTATATTACTTAGTCCAACACTTTTGACTCACAAACTTTTCTGAAAATGCTTCTCTAACATCTATAAATTAATTATTCCCATGTGTTAGTTACTTCAACAACTTAGAATTGTTAAACTCCCACAGTAGAAAAACAGTTATATCCCCAACGGTCAGGTTACTGTTTCCAACGGTCAGATCACTATTCACCAACGGTCATAACGGCTAGTTTTTGTCCTATAAATACTTGTTCCTTCAACCATTTACTTGCACAACTTCTTCATCTCTTAACATTCTAGATAAAATTCATCATCAAATCATGAATTTCTCTTTATTGTTCATAACTTTAGTGATTGTTTGCTTGTATTTAACATCATTATATGGGTATTATACTAATGAAATGTCCATGAATATTATAGTTGCGTATTCATTGGTTATTCTTCCACTTTACCTAATAGCTCTAGCATTCGATTAACATTGTAATGCATTCAAAAGTATGAATAAAATATCTTCTCTTATTTTTCATAATTGTTATAATGCATTTGTAGAAAGAAGTGGGAGTTACAAAAATACCCCTAGGTCTAATTAAGGGTTTCTAAAGGCTCTCGATAGCAAAATTGGTATTTCCCACTTATCTCGTTAATCATAATTAACGCTCTCCAATTCCCGCTATTCTCGACATTCTCAAACACCAATAATTCATATCCCGTTACCCTTTAATTCCCGGCAACGCTCTAATCATTAAAATCACCCCGAGACTCATCCCGAGCCCCAAACTTAAACCTGTTATGACTAGACTGCTAATTAATATTCCAAGATCGTCTCATGCCGAATAGCTCGAACAAACCCACATTATAATGTGGTCTCAATAATATATCACCAACATGCATACAAATATACAATTACACCCTCAACGGGCCAAATTACCAAAACACCCCTGTAATGAAATGTGGACCCACATGCATGCATTTAACATCATATTATAATATAATTCTCATAAACATGCATATTATCAATTAATGGCATAATTAAACAATTATGGCCCTCCCGGCCTACTAATCCAGCCATTAAACCGCATTAGGGATTTCAGGGCATTACAATATCCATCAGGAAAATATAGTAACCACGTTCATAATCAGCAGTTTATCGCAACCATTAAACAGTATTCAAGGTCAGCGCCCTTAGACCGCACCCTCTATTAACCCACTGTCTTCGGCTCACTTAAGCTGCCCCCAGTGTTATATCCACTGACTTCGGCCAGCTTAACCGAGCTCAGTGACTAATAAGCTGTCCTAGCTACCAGTGGTTGAGCCGCGCCCTGTGCGTAAATACTGATTCCGAAACTCTTAGGCCAGTTATCACATGTCCCCATGGCATAATACCACCTCATGACATCTATACAGCTATAGGGAGCCCTTAGTCCCCAACATATTCACATTGTTTATCACAATCATACAACAGTGCATACAAATATAGGGAACACTTAGTCCCAACCTATCCACTTAAACGGGTGCAGTTTTCTTACCTTTAATATCAAGTGCTTTGATTAAGAAAGATGACCCCCGAGCACGATCCTGGCTCGAGCCCAAGCGTACACCTAGTCACAACCATGATAAAGGACTCCAACAATAATTGTAAAAATGTTTCTGATTAAAGTTCTAGCTTCCGGGACGTCGAATTCTACCAAACACGGTAGTAGAATCGATCCCGAGCATCCTAGACTAGGTTCCCGCACTTAAAACCTCCAAAAGGCCAAAAGTGCCCTTAAGGGTCGCGACCCTTAAGACCCATGCCACGGCCCGCCCCCTGAAACAGAGGCTAGGCCTCCCTGAACACAGACACGCGCCGCGGCCCTGCCCCTATGGAGCCGCGACGCTCCCTTACCTCAGAGCCTTCCTGGCTCCGAAGGGCCACGGCACTCTAGAACAGAGCCTCCGCCCAGCCCCTCGAACCCAGAAAAACCATCATTTTTAACATTCAAACCTCACCCAAATCCACCCTAAACCATCCCAATGACACAATTCAATTATCACAACTCTCTAACATGCTTCCAGCAGCAAAACTCGGCAAAAATCTAGTCTAGAAACTCATCAAAACAACATTTTAATCTTTGAACCCACAAGCTCAAGAACACTCAAACTAGTCAAAGAAAACATAGAATTTAATGACCAAGAATATAATTCGAAGCTTACCTCAACTCCTGGTTGATTCCTTTAGCTATCACTGAGCTAACCCCAAATCCTTAGCCTCAATTTGATCTTCAATATCAAGACCCAAAAATCCTTAGAACCCAGCAAAGACCACAAAATTCAATCAGCTAAACCACAATTAAATGCTTACCTAAATTCCCTTTTGAACTTCCAGATTACCATTGAGATATCCCCCAAGATTCCAGCTCAATAATTCATCCTTGATCTCAGAGTAATCTTTAGAAATGGAAAGTCTAGAGGGAGCTGAAGTGAGAGAGAGAAAAGAGTTGGTTTACTCAAGTTCTACTGTTTTCCTTAGTTTATTTTATCCACTCTTAGTTAATTAAGTCAATCCCAAAGCTCGGGGTACCAAAAACATCCCCGAGGGCAAATTGGTAAAACTCCCCGGTATTCCCACCCAGGCTTCCTAACCTCAAATATATCTCAAATTATTTATTTTCATAACTCAATAACCCAAATAAATTTCTATTACCCAAAATAACTCTTGACTAGCCCCGAGTCGGGTATTGGGTCCCGTTGTGACTTTCTCGCTACTTGCTCCCTAGGATCGCCTCGTGCTGAATACTGCAAATATATAAATATATCCATATAATAATGTGGTCGCAACAGTTTATCACATTTATGCCCTAATGGGCCAAAATTGCAATTATGCCCATACAAGCTAAACAGGGCCCGCATGCTTATCTAGTACTCATAAACATGCATTTCACATATCTATATAATCATAGGACCATGCATATCACATAATCATGCATTTTCACCATTAATTCACATATCTTCCAATTATGCCCTCTCGACACACTAATCAAGGCCCTTAAGCCTTATTAGTAATTTTGGGTCGTTACACAAAACCCAGCCAAAAACTACAGAATTAAACAGCTAAAGTCATAATTCAAAACTCACCTCAACTTCTGTCTGATCCACCAGATTGCTACTGACTTAGTCCCCAAGATTCCAGCTCAAATCCTTGAGTTTCTAGCCCAAATTCCCTTAGTTTCCACAAGTTTTCTTGAGAGAGAGTTTGAGAAAGAGATGAGTGAGCTAAGAGAAAGAGAAGGGTTGGTTTAGGAGTTCTACTTATTTCCTTAGTTTTGTTTTATCTAACTTAAGTTACTTAAGTTAATCCCGAGGCTCAGGGTACCAAAAACATCCCTGAGGGGAAAATAGTAAATTTCCCCAATATTCCCTCCTAAACTCTCTAACTTCAAACATATCTCCAAATATTTATTTTCACAACCCGATAACCCAAATAAATATCTAATACCCAAAATATCCCTTAGCTCGCCCCGAGTCAAGTATTGGGTCCCGTTGTGACTTTCCCGCTAACTGGCTCCCTAGGATCCCCTCAAGCCGCATGCTGCAAATATATCCACATAATAATGTGGTCTCCAAAATTATAACATATAATCACATTTATGCCCTCAACGGGCCAAAATTATAAATATGCCCATTTAAGCTAAACAAGGCCCACATGCATACTAATACCCATAAACATGCATTTCATATATCCACATAATCATATAGGCATGCTTATCACATAATCATGCATTAAATCATTAAAATCACACATAAACCAATTATGCCCTCTTGACACACTAGTCAAGGTCCTTAAGCCTTATTAGTGATTTTTGGGTCGTTACACTAAAAGTCTAAAAGTCTCCAAAAGATCATATCCCCCCAAATGATGCCATGAGCCCTTTATTTATAGGCTCATGGATCGTACATGAGAAATATCCCGTTTTAACGTGGTCATTGGTTGTTTCAACCAACTTTAACTAATAAATAATAAACAAATCTAAATTACAACAATATAGCTATTACTTCGGGATATTTGAGAAATTCGCGCAGTAGTTGCGAGCAATTCGAGTTGAAGTTGTTACTGAGGTTCTGTAAAGAAGTCACTAGGCAGTTAACTCCTGAGATTCTGACACATCTGGTCGGCTACACTCCTCAATCTGACATAGCTGGTCGGACGAAACCCATTTCTAAGAGGTCTGGTCGGCCAAACCGTATGTTTGGTCGGCTATATCACGTTGTTGAAGTAACTGGTCGGCCAAAACACATTGCTGGTCGGCCATGGCATATCACTGGTCAGGCATGGCGTATCACTGGTCGGGCATGGCACATCACTGGTCGGGCATGGCGTATCACTAGTCGGGCATATCACTTCTGACCAGCTAAATTTATTTCCGGACCAGTAATATCACAACTCCCCAGGTCAACTCTCAACCTTTTCACTTCTTTAAATAACACATTTCTTAACTATTATTGTGTCATTTACTAATTATGCATTGCCACTTGTCTATCCAATTGCCACGTCATTGAACAAAATTTTAGGGGATAACATTTGCCCCCCAAGTTTATTATATGATTTTCTCATATGATAAACTTTTTCTCTAGCTGATAGTTATTCACGTTGTTCAAAAACTTCCATCCGGTCAGTAACTTTCACTAATAATAAAAGCTCGGCCAGTTGAATCTCTAAAAATTGAATAGCCAATCAGAAATTCAGAGAATATCCTAGCAGTTGCCTCCACGTGGTGAATCATTAGCAACTTTAATATTCTATGCATCCCACAGTTCCAAAAAATGACTTTTAATATTCTCCCGCCTTTTGAAGTAAACCCACGATTGAACTTTTCAGTCATAAAAATGACAATTATCAGTCCCAATCATGGGAAGGAGAATACTAAGGGTTTTAGGACAATTCAAAAGTTCCTCATTTTCCTTTAAATAGGCCCATGCATGCCTATCCCTCTCAAGCCAAAAAGAACATCACAAAAAAGACTCCTCCTTGCTGTGGCCAGCTACTCATCAAAACTTCGTGTCTCTCCAAGCAATTTCAAAGAAAATTCTCAAGAAATCCAAAGCTTTTCCACCCATTCGAGTAAGTTCTCTCTTCTTGATCTTTACTTTCAGGCATTTCAAGCTTTAAAATTCTACACAAAAACTTGTTAGAACTTGTATATGTCGAAACTTTGGAATGCATTCTTGGAATTGTTGTGATAAATCTTTGTAAAATAGAGATTTTGTGGCTATTTTTGTGTAGTTTAAGCTTTGGGTTAGTCAATTTTGCCTCCAATTCCATGAAATTTTGAAGAAAAAATGATCTCCCATTCCACATTGCATATTCGGGTTCATGGGTATAGGATGAGCATTGACGTTATCTTGAAGCTTGATGAACCCTTGAAATTCCACTTTTTGATATTTTTTGTATGCCCCATAAATAGGAAAACGTGTTTATGCTTCACGTCATGCCCCATACCTTTCAACCGAACATATTCGTATTTAGCCATCCCCTTTTGAGGTTTTGACTGCTCGGATTCAACTAAACCGATAAGACCACCAAGCAAATACCTAGCCAACTGGACTCCTTTTGGCCCTCGGAACTCAAATAGCTCCTCGGTACCCAGCTAGCCCCTTGGATGTTTTGCCTCCTCAAGCCCTTAGCCGCTCGAACTCTGTTAGCAGATCTGGTCCTCTCGGCTGCCTTGGTTCTTCGGAACCCACCAAGCTGCTCGGCCTATGCACCCTAACCACTTGGTTGTCTTGACTTCCTCAGAAATGCTTAACTGGTCGGATGCATTCTTAGCCAATCGGGCATCACCTTGGCCCTTCAAAACTCTTGCAAGCTGCTCAGATACCTCTTAGCCACTCGAGTAATTTGGCTACTCGGATGGATTAGTCGCTCGGAACACACGCCTACCTGCTCCTCTGACACGCCCAGCTCCTCGGACATGCTCCCATCTCCTCGGACACACACCCCTGCTTGGACACCACATGTCATTTGAACATAATTTACTTTTCTTCTTTGTGAATCGCTCAAAATTATTATTATTTCCCAAAAAATGTCTTAATATGGGATAAATTGATTTCACTTCTCAAAGAAATTTTTTCACTGAGTGGTGAATATTTTTGCTTTGCACTTATTTTCTGTTTGGTTTACTTACCTCCCCTTATTTTTTGTAGATGAATCGCTTTGACTACAGGGAAGGTGACAACCAAACAAACTTTGATTCCTCATCTTCCGCTTCAAGTGATACCCTTCCGAGCAGTGATTCTTCTTCCAAATCTCCAAGCCAATGAAACCCAGAAGACCGTCTTAGTCGTCTCAAGAAAATCCTTCCGCGATCAGCTTTATACTTCCTTCATGAACATCAGTTCCTTAAGCAGCAATGTCAGCATCAACCAATGAGGGTGAAAAAGTCCAATCGACTTCCTCAGGAACAAGATCCTCAAGTAGCTCAAAGAGCGACAAAAAAGGTAGTGGAACGCGATCCAATAGCTAGAGAACACTTGGTAGAAGAAGCTCAAGCTGAAGCTTCTTCAAGGCCTCCTTGCCAGGTCCGGAAAGCTGGTAAACCCAGGAAAAAGGCTACCCAGACTTTTACAGCTAAGATTCAACAAATAGCTGCTCGAAAATCAAGAAAAGATGAAGATGGCACACCTTCTTGGTTCATAGCTAAAGCCTCCAAACTCATCTCCAAAATGCTCGATAAACACATTCAGGCTTTAAGCCTTGAAGGAATAAATGTGATATGTCCGCAACCTCACTAGAGAGCTAATAATCTTGGTGGAGCCTATTGCGCCTGGTCTAGATACCACGTTTATGTAGGAGCTACTATCCCTCAGCATTCTTTCTTTTGGTCAATAGCAGATTACTTCAATGTCTCTCCCTTCGAGATAGCTCCAAATGGAATCCAAGCATTGTCTGTTCTATATATTCTCTATCACTTCCAGGGCTGGAATCTACCTACTCCTCACGAGGTACACTATTTGTTCAATTTTAGGACTAACCCCAGCCACAAGAATACAAGTTTTTTCTACCTCTTTCATAGGCAAAAATGGGTTAAGTACCTCCATGGTATCGCTCATAAATCAAATCCTGGAAAATATTACACGGAATACTTTCTTACTCCAGACATTAGGGCCAAAAACTTGGCTTTTACGCATGCAGGCCCTTTTCATTAACCTTTACCGACCAGGGAAATGTATTCCTGAGCACAAGAACTTGCTAACATGCCCACAGAAGAGAAATATGTTAAGCAGTTGATCACCTTGGAGAATCTTCGATTGGTGGGGTTGTTACCAAACAATCAAAGCATCATAGAAGGCAGTACTACTGAAGAAGCAAACATAACCGACCAGTCAAATGTTGATACCGAAGTAGTGACTGACCAGTTCTCTCCTGAACCATCTCCTCAGCCATGCCGACCAGGTGATCTTATTATTAGGGAACAAGCTCCTCTAGATCCTTGTAGACATGCCTTTCCTACCAGACCCGGGAAAGGAAAAAACATTGAACTCCTTAGAGAAGACAACTCATCGCCTGACGATGAAGACGACATTCTCGATGAAATTTTGAACTCAGGTTTTTCTTCCATAGTTTTTCTTGTTGTAGATAACTTTTTTGAGACCGATTGTGTAAAATCTGTAAAGTCATGTGGTCATAGTAAAATTTTCATTTACTTATATTTATCTTTCATTTCCATTGACCAGTTTTGCGCTTCACTTTTTTTGCAGATCCAGACATGTTTAAGGAATTCAACACTTCCTCTGCCCAAAAGAGGAAACCTGGTGAAGGTAGTAGCTCAAACCCTCCGAGCAAGGTTGCGAAGACTGTACCGACCAGCCAGGGGAGATCATCTGACCAGCCTATCGCTATCCCATGATTGACTCCTCCATCTATTCCTCATTTTGCTAGCTTAACAAC
Organism: Humulus lupulus; assembly: GCF_963169125.1. Lineage (NCBI taxonomy): Eukaryota > Viridiplantae > Streptophyta > Magnoliopsida > Rosales > Cannabaceae > Humulus > Humulus lupulus. The sequence continues at coordinate 213,504,144 of NC_084793.1, forward strand.
TACTCGACTGGCTGACTTAAGTGAGCCCCTTCGCATTGCTGGTGAGTACGACAGTGAGTTACTAGTCCATACTCTTCACCACTCAATGACTACTCAGACCTTTGAGACTCTACCCCAACAAAGCGTTGAAGTTGTCCTTCACAAAGGCCTTGCTCAAATTATGAGTGTAAGCATCTTATCAAAAACACTCACTTTCTTATTGATTATTCTTATTCTGAATACTTTTCCAGTTATTTACTCCAGGGACTCATCACTGTTAGTCATGCTCAACGCCAAGCAGTCGACTATAAGGAGTTGGTGAAGGTCTTGAATGATCAATTGGCCCAAGTAAAGATTGAAACTCTGACTAAATCTGAGAAAGATCTCTAAGAAAAGACTGAGGAGGCAGAGAAAATAATTGTCGACCGGGACAAATCTCTGAGGGAGTTGGCTGATGAAAATAACAAGCAGATCCAGGCCAATAAGTCATTGACTGACCAGCTAGAGAAACTGACTCATGAGAATGAAGAGTTGAAACAGGACAAGGAAGTTGATCTGGCTCACTATGAAGAGATCTGCTTCAACTGCTTCTATCAGATATGGAAGCTAAACAAGCCTCTCAACCTTGATTTTCTCTCTGAAGAGACAAGGGCAAAAGAGCTTGCCAAATGTGAAGCTAAGGCCGTTGAGGAGGCGACCCTTCCAGCTGGAGCTGTGCCTGCCTCTCCTACTCTATCATTCCGACTAGAGGAGGTTTCGAATGTTGACGATTGTGTTAACCAGCCAGGGACCAGTTTACCCGGCCAGTAAACATGCTATTCAACCAGAGGGGCTTCCTACCCGACCATGGAGTTTCCTACTCAATCAGTGATGCATGCTCAGCCGACCAGGGAAGTTGTATCTACTCTCTCGACCAAGGAAACTTTGCACCTAACCAGCAAAAATTTGTACCTGGCCAGTAGTTTACTCTTTTTTCTTATACTTTTGTGAAGACAATTGCTGCTGTTGACGCCGTTTTTCATCCACAGTGAAATAAGAGCACGAAAACAATAATTGGTTATGGCCAAGAAAAATACGATAAAACAAATGGGATTTTTTATGTGGTTCAGCAGTTAACTCTGCCTAGTCCACGAGTCTTTGTTATTAAAACTTAAGATGATTTCTGGAAATTCTTTAAGAATGAATTCTCCAGAGTTTCTCTCAAGATCACAAAAATTCCGTCCCTTTCAATGGTGCATGACTTCTCTATTTATAGAGAATATTTTAGAATACTATCCCACACATTTCGGGAAGTTATTCTGTATATGTAAATAAAATTAAATGGCATTAAATGCCTGCAATCCTATATACAAGGAAACGTCCCCTGAAGATCAGGGGGCGTATAACTGAATAATAAATACCCATTTATTATAGGGGATTTACAACAATCAATGTAGACCGCGTCTCTCCAAAATGGCTCACTAGGATATTCAAAGTTATCAATCTACATTGTCAGTGCTGTTTCCACCCAGGTCTCTTACTGACTTTCGAGCTATGGCATTTTCTCGAGATCACGTGACTTCGAGCTCATACTTATGTCAGGCTCGGAGCCCCTGATCCGCGGCCATCCGAGAACAGACGTGCTTTGATGTCTGTCTTTCGAGCTTGTAATGGTTTCGAGGCTACCATCTTAGAGGTTGCCCGCTACTTGTAGGTTCGGTGCCTAGGTTGCGGACTCGTGTTCTAGACATTACGAGCCCATTCCTAACAAATCCAGCTTTCGAGATCACAATTCTTAAGGCTCGAAATCTGGGTGTAACATTTTGCCCCCTCAAAAGTATTTGTTCGAATCCTATGAGAAGGAAAATTTTGAACTACTATCCTCGGGAACCGCATCCTCACACATACTTGAGGGTGGACACGTGTCGGTCGGGTATTTCTTATCCAAGGTACTCGAGTACCTTAGAAATCCGCCCACGATCGTTCGCCTGCCACCTTTTCGGTGCCATCATGTCCTTAGTACCTGACCGTCGGATTTTATAAGGATTCTGGCCAATGGCTCAGATTAACCCCTTTTTTACCATCTATATATAAGGCCCTGGTCATCTTCTTCCTCTTATTTTACACTCATCAGAGAAAAAAGAAAAAAGGCGAAACCAAACGCCATCCCAGAGAGCTTTTTGCTTTTGCATGTTCTCCCAGCTGAAGAAACAAAGGACCGCCAGTTTGCTCGAGACCGTAAGGTCATACTTGCAGCCTCTCCTTCAATCAATGATTTCTCTGCAATCGCCGTCATTGTGTAAGTATCTGATGATCTTTTCGTTTTCCTTTATGCTGGTTTCTGTCTGTGTTGTTCTTTTATTTCTGGGAATGCACTGGTTTGTTTTCTTAGTTTGACACGCTAGGAAGCTCTGACCGATAGGCTTTCACGTTTAAGTCTCCATGCTAGGTTTAAGTCACTGGTCCCAAATCCAGTTTTGATGTAGAACAAGGTCTCTTTTTTCTGGGTTTTCAAAATTTAAAAAACATATCTTGCACACCAAGATATCGGGTACAAAATCTTGGTTTTAAAGAACGCACGATACCCAAGATTACCATTTCTGAATAACCGTCACCATTTTTCCCTGATATTTCGAGATTTTCAAAAATTTTATCCACTCCCCTCCTTTTTCTCGTAGAATACACGTTCCGACTCTTAATCGGGTTTTTAGTATCGAGCTCGTTTCGCTCCCAAGCACCCGAGTCAAGTTCGCAATTCTTGAATCCTTGCATGCATGGCCCTCACCATTTTTTCTTTCTTGATAGATGTCACAGAATCTGGAAAGACGGTGGGGGTCGTTGCTGGCAATTCCTTACTCGCCAAAAACCCCGAGCCCAGAGTCGCTGTTTGCTCGGAACCAACGTCTGATTCGTGAATATGATCTCGCGCGCGAACAGGAGGAATCCCGAGCTCACTATCGCCGCCAAATCGTCGAGGTCATAGAAAAGAAAAGGAGAACCCTTCGAGAGGCTCTTTACCCGGAATCTGATTCAGGGCCCAGGCCGATCCCGCTTAACCCTAGGTTAAAAGTGACCATCGCGTACAGTCCGGGAGAGCTTCAATTCTCACTGATGGGGGAGCCTTGTACCTCGCAACCGAGGAGGGACTTCTTCGAGGCCGAGCACTACTGGAGCTCGGTTACCTTGCTAGGCCAGATAACTGATATCCTGGCCTTCCACGGTCTCAGGCTGTCAAGCTCCTTAAGGTGTCGAGCCCCTACTTCCAGCGAGCGAAGCTGTTGTGCCCCAGAAGATGGAAATCCTGATAACAAGCTGAGGTACGCGGCTTGGAGCCAGGAGTATATGAGGGCAGGAGCGTTATTTCCTTTGAAGTCATTATTCAAGGATTTCACGGACTTTGTTGGGTTGGCTCCATTCCAGCTCAACACTAATTCTTACAGGGTTCTGTCTGCCCTGAGGTCGTTATACCACGAGTTGAAGTGGGAAGGACCATCACCAAAGGAGATTCTGTATCTCTTCTGTCTGAAAAGCAATCCCTCCCGAGCTCGGGGAGGAGACGGCTTCTACTATCTCTCGAGCTACCCCAAAGAGAAAAAGGTGTTCGAGGACCTTCCCAACCATCCACCTGACTTTAAGAAGGCCTTCTTCTGGACAGATGGCCTGTCCCCATCTCGATACTACTCTTTCAAACGGATTCGTAAGTACCCCAACCCTCTTTATCTCTGTGCTCGGACTTTTGTCTGTAGGCTCGTACTTAGTTGAAATGTGTTTCATTTTCCAGCCAACTTTCACCGTCCTACTCCCGATGACGTGATGAAGGAGCATAGAGGGGCTTTGCTCCAACTCCCTTATGGCAGGAGGTCTCTCTCGTATCTTTTGCATGAGAGTAAGCTTCGAGCTTGCGGGCTTTTGGGAGATGGCCAGTCCACCTTGGATTGTTCCAACAAAAAGTACGACCTCTGGGAGCTCGTGCCTTTGCCAACAGGCATCCTCCCTCCAAGGAGAGAGGTGAGGCCCCCGCCTCCGGTTCGTCGACGGAGCCCACAGTCGGGGAACGAGGCCAACGACGAAGCCTCGAGCTCGGGCTCAGATGATCAAGGTACAGTCATCCTAAGCTCAAAAATGTGGTCCCCCACCCTGTTAGAACACAAACCCGATAGGTTAGTATTATGCAAGGATGATAGGGACCATTTCTATATATGGACTTGGGTAGATGACCGGGTTCATAGGTTTGATAGTTGGCTCGGGAAGTATGACACTATGTACAGTCTGAACGAGGTGTGGGACGGAATAGCCATCCAATACGGGACCAATGATTATAGGGACCTTTCGAGGTTGACATCCACATATAGGGAAGGTACTCCCCCCGCCTCCTCTGAAGATGGGGGAATTTCATGGTCTCCGAGCTCAAGCTCAGGGGAGAGTTCCAGTTAGGTCTTTCTCTACTTGGTTTTTTTTTTTTTTTTTTTATCTTCCAAGTTTGTTAGCACTATGTTTAACTTCGATTGGAACTGTGCAGGTGCTACGGATCCCGACCTTGACGCCGTGCTTTTCTTAAGGCTCGAAATCTAGGTGTAACAGCTGCTTAGCAACTTTGATATTTTTCTCGTACGACCGAGCTCTTGGCATTTATATTTACTTTTCTTTGCTAACTTGAAACATTCTAAGTCTTTTTAGACTTAAAACATTATAAGTTTTTTGTGAATACTAAAGTCCCTATGATGTACGCCTTATATTTTCGCATGAGTACTTAGTTTTCTAACTTAGAAATTCTAGATATTTCATAAGTCCCTACTAAGTATACTTTCTCACACTCTTATTGCTCTAACATTTTATGAGCATAATGTTTATTATCACACGAATATTTGCTTCTAACTTGAAATTTTGAAAAATTCCAAGTTACTTAAGCTTTGTCAAACAAGTTAGCTTAATGACCTTTTCTGACTTTGAAAATTTACAAGTCAGTCTAAAGACAAATATCTTAACTCGTGCTCTTATTGCCTGTGTTAAATTATATACCAGTATACCCCATGTGCCCTCCAAGTGATCGAGGGTTGAAAGATCCTTGGTCACTTGCTACTTGACCGAATCTATTTGAGCAATTAATTACTTGTGAAACACATATAATATATGGAAAATATTCGAGCAGTTGAACACTGCTTGAACGTACCGACCAGTTGAATACTGTCCGATTTTACCGACTAGTTGAACATTGTTCGAATAATTAACACACATGCATATTTGTAGCAAGAATCGACCACGTTGCGCGTAGTCTCTTTTATTACTCGTAAATTAAAAAATGACAAAACGTGTCTAATAACGAGTCTTAAACAACAAAAATTGTTCAAAAATAGATGACTGGTCAACAAATAACCAGCTCATAAACCAAACTTAAATAACAAGTTAAACTACTTGAACTTAAGCTACCACTCTGAAAGCGGTATTTAGTGATAATATATCATCAAATGCTCGCCATTCCAGTGGTTCTTGATCAGGCTCCATTCAGCTAATAAAGTTTATCGTAAGTGCCAAGAGGCAAAACTTTCTTGATCTGATAAAGTCTTTCCCAATTGGTCCTAGCACTCCAGTTGCTGGGTCTATGATGAACACCTTTCCCAGGACCAAATCACCGACCTGGAACTTTCGATCTTTCACACTGGAATTGTAGCAAGATAAATTATATACCAGTATACCTATGTGCTCCCAAGTGATCGATGCTTAATTACTCATGAAACACATAGAGTATATGGAGAATTTCTAAGCAGTTGAACACTGCCCAATTCCTGTCAGTTTGTCCGACCAGGTGAATACCGGCCAGTTGAACACTGCCCAGTTTTCACTGACCAGTTGAAAACTTTTCAAATTCACTGACCAGTTGAACACTACCCAGTTTACCGACCAGTTGAACACTGCTTGATCTACTGACTAGTTGAACACTGCTCGATTTGCTCTCTCCCACTACGCTGCTGGCCAGGATGTAGTGACGACTTCTTGGCACGGCCCGGGCAGTCTCTTCCTCCTTGTTGGTCGTTGCCCTCTTTCTCCTTTGACTGATCGGTGTGATGACTATCAGCCTCATCCCGACCATATCCGTCTTTAAATTGTGAAGTTTCCATATCTCGAGAAGTCCTAGTCTGATTATGCCTAGGTGGAGTCTTCTTATCGCTTGACCAGTGACTCCCTGATCTAGAAGTTTCTGACCGGTGGCTCCTGGAAGGGGTTCTATAATTCTCCCTTTGCGTAGAGGCAGTCCTGTAGCGGACCCCATCATTTCTTCGACCAGTGGGATTACTTCTACTTCTGTCTGGCCCCCGAGAATCGGCTTTGCCAGCAGGGGACTTCTGACCAACGTTATTATTTCTTGCTCCTTGGGCAGCTGCTCGTGCCGCGGTTTGGGCATTGGCCTAGGCCAATTGAGTAGCTACTTCTAGAGCAAGTGCTGCCTCGCGATGTTGTCGGTCAGCCTCCTCCTGCCGTCGCCTGATCTCTTCGCTTCTGGCCTCCATATCGCGCCTTTGCTGCTCGAATATAGCTTTTTGCCTGGCCATTTCCTCAGTAAAAGACTCATGTCGAGCATTGAATTGCATCATCTCTTCCTGGAAAGCCCCCATGGCCTCCTGGAGTTGTTCAACCTATGGAGTCGTTTCCTCGAGAAAGACCCTGGGCTCAGTCTCAGGGTTTGAGGTCCAGGACCTTCTGATCTAGTAGTTTCTTTTGATGTACCTGGCTTCCTGAGCGCCATATTGGTAGGATAGTAGTGTGTTTCTTCTATTCAGGCTCTCAATGAAAGCACCAAAAATGTTGATCACGATTTTGGCCAACGACGAGTAGACTTCAAAATGTCAGTAACCCTTGAATAGAAAATAACGACACAAATAATTTTACAGTGGTTCAACCCCAATTTTTTGGTAATAGCCTAATCCACTTGGAGTTGTGATATATGAAGCATACACTTAAGATCAGATGGACCTGAGCTAATTGAGTTTCTCAAGTGTAAGTAGAAAAATACAAAGTTTCTCTCTCTAAGCTCTCTCAGAAAATGCCCTAAGAATGCCCCAAGTAACAGTCCCAAAGTCTCAAAATTAGAGTCTAAAAGTCTCCAAAAGATCAGATCCTCCCAAATGATGCCATTAGCCATTTATTTATAGGCTCATGGATCGTATATGAGAAATATCCCGTTTTGACGGGGTCCTTGGTTGTTTCAACCAACTTTAATTAATAAATAATAAACAAATCTAAATTACAAAAATATAGCTATTACTTCGGGATAGTTGAGAAATTTGCGTAGTAGTTGCGAGCGATTCGGGTTGAAATTGTTACTGAGGTTCTGTAAAGAAGTCACTAGGCAGTTAACTCTTGAGATTCTGACACATCCGGTCGGCTACACTCCTCAATCTGACATAGTTGGTCGGATGAAACCCATTTATGAGAAGTCTAGTCGGCCAAACCGTATGTCTGGTCGGCTATATCACGTTATTGAAGTAACTGGTCGGCCAAAACACATTACTGGTCGGCCATGGTGTATCAATGGTCGGGCATGACACATCACTAGTCGGCCATGGCACATCACTGGTCGGCCATGGCGTATCACTGGTCGGGCATGACACATTGCTAGTCGGCCATGGCACATCACTAGTCGGGCATGGCGTATCACTAGTCGGGGCATATCACTTCTGACCAGCTAAATTTATTTTCGGACCAGTAATATCACAACCCCCAGGTCAACTCTCAACCTTTTCACTTCTTTAGATAACACATTTATTTACTATTAGTGCGCCATTTACTGACTATGGATTGCCACTTGTCTATCCAATCGCCACATCATTGAACAAAATTTTTTGGGATAACAATAATATATTTCTAAATAGTAATGACCTTAAAAAAACAGTAAAACCTCTTTATAGTAATAATGTTGAGACCAATATATTTTATTACTATGGAGATATTATAATTTAATAGAATTATGACTATAAAATGTTGTAAATAGACACATTTAAATCTAAATTAAATAATAATTGATCGAACATATCAAAATCAATGTATAATCATTGATAAACAAAAATGACATAAATGTGTAGCTATAATGTATATATCTATATAATTTTGAAAATATACAAAGTTATTTTAGAAATTTAAATTAATAATTAATTTTATTATGAATTTTTAGTATGTATATGATAGTATGTATATAAATATACTTAACATTAAGGTAATTATTACTTTTTAAAAATAGGATGAAAAAATATTATAATTTATTATAATAAGGAGATTATTCCAATTTATAACTGGTTCAAGCTAATTTTTTTTTTACTTTATTAAAATTATTCAAATTTAGAATAATTGGAAGGTTTTACTGTAACTGTTCCATGTGTTATTGAGGCGGCCCTATGCACAAAATAAAATTAAATAAAAGGTGGGAGTCATAAATAAAGTGCTCAAATTTAGGTGGGAGAGACTGAAACCTGTGGATTCCCATTCAATCACTGCATCCATCAAACTAAATACAGCTACACAAATCATTAACATTTTTTTTTTCATTCGTAGGTCATTCTTGTAAATTTATACAAGTTTATCGATTATAGCTGTAAATTTGCTTTAAATTTTCATATTATGAATACCATAAAAATGTAAGTTGAAGTGTTTGCTCTCTCAATTTATGTTGAAAAAAAAATGTAGAAGTGTATTTTTGCTGTGAACAAATTTTATGTAAAATTTTCAACTATTTCATATTTGAAAATGTTATTGTCCCACTATTTATATTGTGAAAGTAAATGACTTTCCTTGAAATATATTTTAATTATATATTAAAAGAAAAAAAATCAATCTCAATACTGTTGGCATAGTATTGTAAATGTAACTTTTCCAATTAAATAGAAAAAACAACATAAAAATGAAAATATGTATATTTTTTTTCTTTCGAAAAAGACACCCAAAAATCAAAATGGACACAGACACAGACAATACTTTAATGGGTAGGAACCAAGTGTCCAAAAACAATTACTAGCTGCCATTTTAACCAAACAATTAACCACAAATTACTTTTCAATTACTGACCAATAAAGAATCTCTCCAGTCAAAATGCTGTCCGTACAGATAAAAACGAATAACTCAGAAGTCATAATAGAAGAGAAGTGGCTAGTGTTAAACTTAAAATAAATAAAACATTTTTAAGAAGGGTTTTTTTTTAATTTCTTTTTGGTATTATAGGTAGTTTAAGAAAGATTTTTTAAAAAAAAAAAAGAAAAAGAAAAAGGAAAAGAAAGCAAAAGACGCGTAGTCGTAGGAGCGGTACCTTAAAGACAGAGAAAAAGCACCACAGAAAGAGAGAAAGGACTAAGAACTTAATCTACGCCGCGTGAGCAGGTCCTACTTCCTATCCTAGGTATTTTATTAATGTATTTATTTATATATATATATGTATGTATATTACACTCAACAAGTTCCACATATACATATATATACGACCCACTCTTTTATATTCCCACGCTAAAACTGTGAGAGCTAAGTTAGAAAAACGACACAAACTGCCAAAATCCATACATGAAAAAAAGAAAAGAAAAGAAAAGAAAAGCCCACTTGACTATTGTGGGTGTACTGGAGCACATTCATTCACACACTTAAATTTACCTAACAAAAAAAACCATTTATTTATGGAAGTAAAAAGAGAAAATTAAGAAAAGAATAAGTTTTAGTTTTTTTTTATTATTGGAGAAATGGGAAGAATAAAAATAACAGATCTCATTTTCATTTTAATTATTTTCCTGCTAAAAGAGCTTTTGTAATTTTCTTGACTTACCAACTCCGGTGGGGGCACAGCCCAGCGCCACCACCATGTGTACTGGCCCCACCCACCTCCCCTTTTTTACTATTTTTATTTTATTTTTTACATAATAATAATAATACTTTTTTTTCCATATTATTTATTTAAATATTAATTAATATTATTATTATTATTATAATTTTTTATTTCTCGATCTGTCTATCTATCTATCCACCCTCTGTGTCTTTCTCTTTGTTTCTCTCTCTTCTTCATCTCCTTCTCTCTTACGCGTCGTAGTTTTATGACCACATTAAGGACCAGCCAGGTTGCAGATGAGATTTGGCTTGTGAAGGAATCAATTTACTAGCACGCCTTCTACTACTCTTTTCTCTTCTTTTGTTATATGTAATATTTTTTGCTATTTGAAAGTACATTTTTTCCCCATACATTTTGGTTTTTTTTTGCTTCTATGTGGGGTTTGGATGCCCTTCATGGGTATTGAACAGACTCGCCTGAAGCGAAAACATGGATCTTTAGACGGGTTGGGGCCTTCAGACTCGTTAAAGATCGAATTTTGAGTAGGATTTTCTTGATTTGAAGAGTTTGGTTTGTAGATTTGGAGAAAAGTTTATCTTTGGCTAGTTATGGCCACGGGTAGACTTGTTGCTGGGTCTCACAATAGGAACGAGTTTGTGTTGATCAATGCTGATGAAAATGCACGGGTAAGAGGCTCTGAAATCACCTCACTTGGACTAATTTTTTTAATTTGGGGGCATACCCATTTGCTCCTTTATGTTGTATTATGCTTTAGCACTTTTGGAAGTGTTGCAGATTATAAATTTTGATATGGGTTTTGAGTGATGTAGGAATTTTGGGGATTTTAGTTTGTGGGTTTTTGTTTTCTAGCCCAATGGTTATTTGTTGAATCAGTCATTGTTTATTCCAGTGTTTTTGCTCAAAAGGGACCTTTTTTCCTGTAACTAAATGCTTTGTTTCTTTTCAAATGTTGCCTGGTTTTAGTGGTTTGAGTCAGGAATTTCAGAGTTCGATCCTCCTAAGCGTTTCTTCTCCTTCATTCTCCTAACTTTCTGGAAAAAATATTATATTAGAAGTTCAGCAAGTTGTGGTAGTTCTGCATTTGCTGAAAATTGTAAGTGGATTACACAGCAACTTTTACCACAAGACATTTGAGCATGTTATCTCTCAAGATCTACTTGGATCTAGGTGAAAGAGACAAGATTTGAAGACGGTAATGCCGACTTAGTTCTTCACTTGTGCCCACACTAAAGGGTTGAGTGGAAAATGAGTGTCGGCAGATGGTGAAAACACTTGTATGCATAGAGCTTGTTGAGTTAATTGTACCATTTGAGTTAATGATCCCATAGACAGTGATTTTGCATGATAATTAGTTTGGAGGAGAATTATAAGAATGATAGGAGTGATTCTGGTTAACAAAGGTGAAAATTTTGGGGGAGGAAAAGATGGAATTCTCTTCTTATGTGGATGTTTTCCAAGTTTTTGTTTTCTCCAGGGACACTGTCTTTATTTATTTATAACTGAAATTTACTTAAGTTGGTTCTGTGTAAAAAAACAATTGGGATGGAAAAGTTGTTTTTCTTGAGGACTGACCAATATTTTTAATGGTACTCTGTCATTACAGATAAAGTCTGTGCAAGAATTGAGTGGACAAAAATGTCACATTTGTGGAGATGACATTGAGATTACAGTGGATGGAGAGCTATTTGTTGCCTGCAACGAATGTGCATTCCCCGTTTGTAGGCCTTGCTATGAGTATGAAAGAAGAGAAGGAAACCAAGCTTGCCCTCAGTGTAAAACCAGATACAAGCGTCTTAAAGGTAAGATTTTCATTTTTAGTTGCTTCTCGTTGTAATTCCTGTTTGATCTCAAAAACTTTTTTGACTGGTAATATGACTTGCAGGTAGCCCTCGGGTTGAGGGTGATGAAGAAGAAGATGACATTGATGATATCGACAATGAATTTGAGTATGGAAACTATGATGCCTTGGGCCCACATCAAGTCAATGAAGGAATGCTCCCTGCCCGCCATGGTTCACAATATCATTCTTCTGCAATCCCGGAACGTGAATCCTCTCCCCCTGGTTCTGAAATCCCTCTCTTGACCTATGGCGAGGAGGTATTTAGTTGATTCTTAGTGTCACCTTTATTTTTGTATTATTGCCAATACAAGTGAGTTGCATTGCAATTAGCTCCTTACATTGTGCCTCCTTTTTAATTTCAGGATTCTGAGATTTCTTCTGGTCGTCATGCTCTTATTGTACCACCATTTATGGGTCATGGAAACAGAGTCCATCCAATGCCTTATTCTGATTCATCCACACCTTGTAAGTCAGTGTCTGTTTGTTGCATATTGTTATGCTTTAACAATATTTCAAAATATATAATATTTTTTTTTTCAGAATTGATATTAGATTATTAATGTGTGCAATATTGCAGTGCAACCCAGACCAATGGTTCCTAAGAAAGATATTGCAGTATATGGATATGGAAGTGTAGCCTGGAAGGATCGGATGGAAGATTGGAAGAAGAAGCAGAATGATAAACTTCAAGTAGTAAAGCATCAGGGAGGCAATGATGGCGGAGACTTTGGAGATGAGCTAGATGATCCAGAGTTACCAATGTGAGTGCTTCTAAAAAGCTCTGTTTACAACCTATCTCATGGCTTACTTTATTCTTTTGTTAATTTAACAATCTTTTCTTTAATGTAATTAGGATGGATGAAGGCAGACAGCCACTGTCAAGGAAGATGCCAATCTCTTCTAGCAAGATAAGCCCATACAGATTGCTCATAGTACTCCGTCTTGTAATCCTGGGCTTATTTTTTCATTATAGACTTCTACATCCTGTTAACGATGCATATGGCTTATGGTTGACATCAGTTATTTGTGAAATATGGTTTGGTGTATCATGGATTCTTGATCAGTTTCCCAAATGGTATCCTATACATCGAGAAACATACCTTGATCGGTTATCACTGAGGTAAATATGGTAACCTTGTCTATTGTTGTAAATTTACTTGTCATTCTAATTTCTTTTTGGATTAAACAACTTTATCATTTTCCATGAAGTTGGGGGATATCTCCCCCCTTATTTTATTTTGGATATGTCCTGACCATTTACTTTTAATACTTGCAGGTATGAAAAAGAAGGAAAGCCATCTGAACTAGCTAATATAGATGTATTTGTTAGTACAGTGGACCCTCTGAAAGAACCTCCCCTCATCACTGCAAATACAGTTTTATCAATTCTTGCTGTTGATTATCCAGTCGATAAGGTTGCATGCTATGTCTCTGACGATGGTGCTGCCATGCTTACTTTTGAAGCACTCTCCGAGACATCAGAATTTGCTAGAAAATGGGTTCCCTTCTGTAAGAAATATAATATTGAGCCTAGGGCCCCAGAATGGTATTTCTCTCAGAAAATGGACTATCTGAAAAATAAAGTTCAACCAGCATTTGTTAGGGAAAGACGAGCAATGAAGGTTTGTGGCTTATTTCCATGTGTTCTTTAACTGAATTGATTTTACTCCATTAACTTATAATATTACAAACTTATTTTCTGTCTCAACAATTTTCCAGCCAGTTTTTTTCTTTTTGGCTTAGTTGTAAAATACTGTCCAATTCTCATTAAATTGACAGTATTTATTTTTCTTATTTGTTTGGCAGAGAGACTATGAAGAATTTAAAGTCAGAATAAATGCATTAGTAGCCACTGCACAAAAGGTTCCCGAGGACGGGTGGACAATGCAGGATGGGACTCCATGGCCTGGGAACAATGTGCGGGACCATCCTGGCATGATTCAGGTGCGAGAACATTTCTTGTGTTGGATATTGACCACTTTGTCCCCTGTTGTTATAGTTTTCCAAAGTACATTCATTAATCAAATAGGCGAAGTTTAGTTGAATTGTGTAAAATCAACCATCTTTTTATGTTAACTTTTAATAAATTTGATAGTTTGTTTATGTTGAAGAAAGAGAAGTTGCAATATGTGTTCCTAGTTTGTGCTTGCTAATATCAGTTTTGCTGTTTCTTTGCAAATTAATTGCCTATCATAATGTCACATAAACTATAGTTACGTTTAAGCATCAAATTAAGAAAGTGTTCATGTACAGGTCTTCCTTGGTAATAATGGTGTTCGTGATCTTGAAGGAAATGAGTTACCTCGTTTAGTTTATGTGTCTCGTGAGAAGAGACCTGGCTTTGATCACCACAAAAAGGCTGGTGCCATGAATGCTTTGGTAAGCTTATTTTATTTTTATATATATAAATAATCCAGAGACGATCACTTTTTTGCTACTTATGTTGTCTTGCTTCTTTTTGTAAAATTAAAATCTAGAGAAAAAAAAATCCTGAGTGGAAATTTTTTTTGCTTCATATGCTGAGTTGTCTTGAATCTATCTTGTAGATGCGAGTTTCAGCAGTTATTTCAAATGCTCCTTATCTACTCAATGTTGATTGTGATCACTACATCAACAACAGCAAGGCACTTAGAGAAGCAATGTGCTTCATGATGGACCCTACATCAGGAAAGAAAGTCTGCTATGTCCAGTTCCCTCAAAGATTTGATGGGATTGATCGTCATGATCGATACTCAAATCGGAATGTTGTGTTCTTTGATGTATGTGTGCAACTTTTCTGTAATTTGAAATTGGATTCCCCCCCTCTTCTTTATTGTTGTTAAAACCCTTATATTTTCTCTAAACAGATCAACATGAAAGGATTAGATGGTATACAAGGACCAATATACGTCGGAACTGGGTGTGTTTTCAGAAGGCAAGCACTTTATGGATATGATGCACCTACCAAAAAGAAGCGGCCAAGTAGGACCTGCAATTGTTGGCCAAGATGGTGCTGCCTGTGTTTTGGTTCTAGAAAGAAAAAGAACACAAAAACAAAGAAAGAGAAAAAGAAACCAAAACACAGGGAAGCATCCAAGCAGATTCACGCTCTTGAAAATATTGAAGAGGGAATTGGAGGTAAAGATTAGCAAGTTGCTATAATTAAGTATATCTGTATATATATATTATTTAAAATAGAACGCCGGAGCTGATAAGACATTGTATTGTTATTGCAGAATTGAATCCTGAAAAGGCATCCAATATGTCGCAAGTGACATTGGAGAAGAAGTTTGGGCAGTCTCCTGTGTTTATAGCATCCGCAATTCTAGAGAATGGTGGAGTTCCTCACAATGTTAGCCCTGCATCTCTACTAAAAGAAGCCATTCAAGTCATCAGCTGTGGTTACGAGGATAAAACAGAATGGGGAAAAGAAGTAAGTGAAACAGTAATAATGTATTCTGAAGTTATTTTCACTCACTTAAATCTCCTTATTTTGACCCCTAAACTTCTGTATCAAACCAGGTTGGATGGATATATGGTTCAGTTACTGAGGATATTCTGACTGGATTCAAAATGCACTGCCATGGCTGGCGGTCTGTATACTGCATGCCCAAAAGACCCGCATTCAAGGGTTCAGCTCCGATTAACCTCTCAGATCGTCTGCACCAAGTTCTTCGTTGGGCACTTGGATCAGTTGAGATCTTCTTGAGTAAACATTGTCCAATTTGGTATGGCTATGGAGGTGGATTAAAGTGGTTGGAACGCTTCTCTTATATAAACTCGGTTGTATATCCTTGGACCTCCCTTCCGTTGCTTGTCTACTGTTCTTTGCCTGCCATCTGTCTACTCACTGGGAAATTTATTGTCCCCGAGGTAACTCCCTCATTATTTTTTTTCCCTTATCAGCAGTAAATTGGTCAAGATATCTATTTGTATAATAATATGTGATAAGGTTTTGTTATCATGTACAAATTTATATTATTAAAGTCGAAATCAAATTTTTTTTCTTGAAAACTGAAATGCTTGTGCATTTGTGCTTTTGTTCTACATCTTATTAGTTGATCCTTGAAACTGCTTATGGACATAATGAACATTTGTTGATGGAAATACATCTGTTTTGCAACTTTAGCATGACTACCATAGCATACTCTTAATGGTAATAATATGCTACAGTGTGTTCTAATATGTGCTCTTATTACAAATGTGCAGATCAGCAACTATGCAAGCATTCTTTTCATGGCTCTCTTCATATCTATAGCAGCAACTGGTATCCTTGAGATGCAGTGGGGTGGAGTCAGGATTGATGACTGGTGGAGAAATGAGCAGTTCTGGGTGATTGGAGGTGTCTCATCACATCTCTTTGCTCTTTTCCAGGGTCTGCTCAAAGTTTTGGCTGGTGTCAACACAAACTTCACGGTCACCTCAAAGGCTGCCGATGATGGAGAGTTCTCAGAGCTGTACATCTTCAAATGGACATCACTCTTGATCCCTCCCATAACCCTGTTGATAGTAAACCTAGTTGGTGTTGTGGTTGGGATTTCTGATGCCATCAATAATGGTTATGATTCATGGGGTCCACTCTTTGGTAGGCTATTTTTTGCTCTCTGGGTCATCATCCACTTGTACCCCTTCCTCAAAGGTATGCTTGGAAAACAAGACAGAATACCCACAATTATTGTGGTCTGGTCCATTCTTCTGGCCTCAATCTTAACTCTCATGTGGGTGAGAATAAATCCATTTGTTTCAAAAGATGGCCCTGTCTTGGAAATCTGTGGTCTAAACTGTGATTAGGATACACATTAAAATAAAAGAAGCCTAGGTTTGTTCCAGTCTCTGTTCTTCATTCTGTGTTGCAGAAGCGATTCGTTCCTCTAACTTTGAGATGTTTCACTCCATTCCAGATGGGAGGGACTAAGAAATTTTTGTGGGTTTAATTATATATAGTATGGGGGTGTAGATAAAGAGGGGTTGGGGGGATGATACATTGCTATTTGTTTTATTAATTCTTTTATTTTTGTTTCTGTGGGGTCTTTGTAGGGTTTTGCTTTGTTTTGTTGATCTTGTTAGATTCTGTATCTTAGGACAACATTGGATTATTATTTATTCCCTTAGTCTTAAAAAAAATAGGGGCTACATACGGGTGTCTCAAGAAATCAGAATTGGTTCTTGTTCATCAATGTACTGGTATCTGCATACCACTCATTCGAACTTATTTTGCCATAAATGTGTTACTTCTAATTTTAAAAAATAGAACTTATGGGATCTACTTTGTTTCTTTTGTCATCTTGTTGCATCAAATCTTAAAGCGATTAATGTCTTTAAATCATGACTTAGTATTTTTTTTCAATATTTTCATGGGGGTGAGTTCTTATCATGACGATATTATATTGGGAGTTCTCTTGGTCACTGTTTCCACCAACTATAGAGTTTCCATCCCCACTTATCCTGTGCCTCCGTACTAATGCCAAATCAACTGATCCTCGATCCAAAAAAAAAAAAAAAAACTAAACAATATTAAATATTAAGTCATGATCAATGGGCCAAAAATAGTTTAATTACCTTAGATTCCAATATCTATCATCATCTATGAGATCCGCCACTAATGGGAAAGAGATCGATTAATCATGGAAAACCAAATTAGATCCACACCGATAACAAGCACCAAAACCATTAATCATGGCAGGGCTTGGCCTTTTCAGCTTGTTTCTTTTCATCATTATAATAGCATTGTTTGTCCACCAAATGGCCTAGTTTATGGCGGTGGGAGCAAGTAGGTCTAGGCTTATTGTTCCTTACTTGAGGAATGTTAGTTGAAAACTTTTGTTGAACCGCCACCGTGATGGGGGTTGAACTTATGGGAGAGATGCCTATGGAACTTTGCCTTCCTTCTTGACAAACCATACAATTTTTTTTAGATAATGAATTAAGAAGAAGGATTTGAGCTCTTGATTATAGTAGTCAAGTAATTTTTTCATGTCACCACAAGAACAGATAGAGATGGATGAAATTCTTTAAATTCATCCCATTTGGAACATCGTTCCATATATCAAACTGTCAAATAACATTCTGCTTTCAAATATAGTAGAAGAAACCGAATCAAGCAACCATGACATAACCATGCATGTTGTTTCACCTTGTCAAAGAACCAAAAAAAGGATTTGTAGGAAATGGATGTGAAAGAGCCATCTATGAATGACGTTTTCTTCTTTGCAGTGCCACAAAAATGACACGCTTTCAAGATTGATAATTGGAATAGAAGAGGAGGGAGGAAACAAGATCAAACCATACCAGGGTGATCTTTTCTCTTTGGTACTTAAATGGTCGACCAGAGTAGTAAATCGATTTGCAGCAGACTGTCTCGCCATTTTCAGATGTTCCCCAAGTGCTTTGATCATCAGTATGAGCTCGAGCCATAGCTTCAATCTTTAAGATGAAAAGTTATAAACTCTCATACCATATTACTTGTGAAGACAGAATGAGAAAGGAAAAGCTTTATTGAATAAATACTTGTGTGCTCTTACAACAGGAGAGAAATAGGCCTTCGTATAGGCAAGGATACAAATCAAACTCCAAACTTGTTTAGTACTAAAAGTTCGGATAAAAGCAGCTAACTTTCGAAATCCTATACCACTCCCATCTTCTTTTTGTGATACAATTTATCTCAGTTCAGTCAAAGTATTAATATTTTGTTTTGTCTTCTATACATGCCTCATCAAATCCGAGCTTTCATAAGCTTACTGTTCATTTCACAAATAAATAAGGATTTTAAACTCATAGACAATATAGTTTGAACTTATCTATACAAAGATTCTTATCTATACAAAGATTCACAAATAAATAAGGATTTTAAACTCATAGACAATATAGTTTGAACTTATCTATACAAAGATTCTTATCTATACAAAGATTCACAAATAAATAAGGATTTTAAAATCATAGACAATATAGTTTGAACTTATCTATACAAAGATTCTTATGAGAGTACAAAGAGAAAAACAGAGAATATGTGAATCAAAGCCTTTGCAAAAGTTGCAAGACTCAGAAAATGAAATGGTATTTATAGAGGAGAATCGTACAATAGAGTTGAAAAGAAAGCTTAAGAAAAATAACAAACTAATCAGTTACAACAACCAAGATTAGGGCAGTAAACTAACTGATTAGACACTTAAGCTAACTAATAAATGAGCTGTCATTTTCTTTCTTATTATCCCCCCTCAAGCGAAAGGGTGAAGGAGACATTTTCAGCTTGTGTTTCAGGTAATAAAATCTGTCAATGGAGAGACATTTGGTGAGAATATCAGCCACTTGATCAATAGAAGGAACATATCTGACCTCCAATTGTGTAGCCAAAATTTGGTCCCTTACAAAATGTAGATCTACCTCAATATGATTCGATCTCGCATGGAAGACCGAATTGGTTGCAAGAGAAGTTGCCCCGTGGTTGTCGACCCAAATTATGGGAGCTGCTGAAAGAGGAATATGCAGCTCAGAGAGAATAGAAGTCAGCCACTTCACTTTAGCTACTGTATTGGCCAGAGATCTAAACTCACTTTCGGTACTCAGTCGAGCCACAACTTTCTGTTTCTTGGCTGACCATGATATAAGATTTTCTCCCAAAAATATGGCATAACCCTCTGTTGATCTTCAGTCATCAATGCAGCTTGCCCAGTCTGTATCCGAATAGACTTCAAGACTAAGATGTAGAGCTGGTTTCAATAGTAGTCCATCATGAATAGTTCCTTTAAGATACCGTAAGAGCCTCTTACATGCTTCCCAATGTATTGATGTAGGAGCATGTATGAATTGGCTAAGCTTATTAACAATAAAAACAACATCTGGCCGAGTTAATGTAAGATATTGGAGAGCACCAAGAGTACTCCTGTACAAGGTTTGATCACCAAGAGTTTCACCATGTTGTAAGGAAAGAACATGAGAAGAGCTAGTAGGACTTGGGGTTGGTTTTGCACCCTCAATGTGCAACTTTGACAACAAGTCTGCAATGTACTTACTCTGGGAGAGATACATGTCTGTAGCATTACTTAGGACTTCAACACCTAAGAAATAGTGAAGAGAGCCCAAATCCTTTAGTGAAAACACCTTGTTCAAATCTGATATGAGTTTGGTAATTAGAGTTGAGTTTGGTCCTGTGACCAAAATGTCGTCAACATACACCAAAATGATCATAAGGTTTGAGCCCGAGCCATGAATAAACAAGGAAGTATTAGATTTGGAAGCTACAAAACCTTTGCTGGAAAGGGTGTTCTTGAGTTTATCATTCCAAGCTTTGGTGCTTGTTTAAGACCATGCAAAGCCTTATTTAGTCGACAAACATAATGAGGCTTGTGAGGGCCAATAAACCCTTGTGGTTGCTCTATAAAACAATTTCTTGTAGCTGTCCATGAAGAAAAGCATTGCTCACATCTAGTTGAGTAACAGGCCAACCAAAGGAAATCGCCAAAGTAAGAATGATTATGACCGTGACAGGCTTCACAACAGGGGAAAAGGTCTCTGAAAAATCAATCCGTGGAGTCTGTAAGTAGCCCTTAGCTACCAAACGAGACTTGTATTTGTCAAGAGATCCATCAACTTTAAGTTTGACTCTAAAGGCCCATTTATTTCCAACAAGACTCATAGAGGGGTCATAAGGCACAAGGGTCCAGGTACCATTCTGAATGAGAGCATTGTATTCCTGTTGTATAGATTGAAGCCAAGCTGGGTCAGCAAGAGCTTGCTTCACTGTAGTGGGCTCTTTGGGAAGCAAAGATTCAGGTAAAGGGTGTCGTGTTGCTGCATACGCCTTGGGTTTGTAGATGCCAAACTTACTTTTGGTTTGCATTGAATGAGTGTTGGTAGGCTGAGCAACAACTCGTATATCTTTAATAGCAGGAGACACCAACTGATTTGAGGATGCAACAGGTAAATAAACAGAGGAAACAACCTGTCGAGGAGCTGATGTAGCAACAAAAACATCATTAGAGGCAAGAAGAGCTTCTGATACACTAGTGGAACCAGTAGGAGCTGGTTGAACAGGAACAAGAGAAGCAGCTACTTAAGGTTGATCAATAGATGGTGTGGAATTGTCAACAGCTGGTGTAAGTGGGCGTGTCACTTCATGTTGAGTTGTGATTGGAAGTGGCACCTCAGGAGCATCAACATGCATGTTGATTAACACCCAAACGTGACTTCCACAAAGTGGTAGTCGTAGTATAGATGGACGGTCGATTCCACAAGGAGGAAAAGAGACAAAAAGACAAATAAAACGGTTAAAATGTAAGTAATATAAGGACAAACAATATTTTTGTGGATTTGTTTGTTTGAAGGATTAAAATAAAAGACAATAAACAATAAAAAGGCTTGGTGAGGCATCAGGGTTCCACAATATATTTTGGTCACCTATTTACTTTGATAATTTGCAAATGTATTTGAGTAATAAAATTCCATGCTTGAAGTACATGCACATGTTATTGTTATAAGAAACCTAGAATCGACATAATTCCATTGACAATATGCAGTAAAAGACTACTCACAAAATAACAAATTAAGATCGCATGCTAATACTATTGTTATGAGAAATCTAGAAGCGACATTATACCATCTCGAAGATAATGTAGTAAAAGACTACCCACAAAATAATAAAATTAATATAAATTATTTTACTGAATCTATATAAAATTAATAATAAATATTAATTGCTTAAATAATGATAGAAATAATAAACTCAAATATTTGAACATTACAACACTTTTATAAATTCAAAATAAAAAGATTACAAAATACAAAGCTTCACCCCTATCCTCATCAAAAGAAAACTCTAGCCTAAGCTAAAAGTCATTCTCACATTTTCCATTGAAAATGTGAGAAGACAAAGCTAAGAGATAAAATGGAGAAGAGGAAATAGAGAGAAAAGATGGTAGAGAGAGAAGTGTGTAGAAAATATGTGTTTCCAAATGAAAACTACATCCTATTTATAGGTGTAGAATACAAATAAATTATGGTGGAAATAACATGTGGCAAGCTACCATTGGTTGAGAGGGAAACACATGGATTGCTAATTTTTTGTTGAAAAGAAGACAATTCTATTGGTTGAAAATGAAACACATGGATTGCCAATGTTTGGTGGAATGAGTTGTAATTGACATCTCTTATTAGTGGATAAGAAATTACATGGATTGGTGACATGATATCTTCATGAATAGGATTGGGCTTTTTCAAATTGGGGTTGACTTCTTCAAAATGCCAGCTTTCTTCATTTTCTTCCACTTTTACTTCCTTTTCTTTTTTGCTTTATTTTATTAAACCAAAATTGTATCATTTTCCTACAAAATGAAAACAATTAAATCCAAATTAAATATTTTCATTTATAAAATATATCACATTAATTCCATAAAAATATTAATTAAAAATTAATTTAATTTGACAATTAAAATTAATAAATGTGCATTTTTGACCGTTAATCACATGTTGTTAGTATGAGATAATGGTGAAGTAGTTTGAAAACTTGCATATGGAAAAAGATGAGCCACAAAATGAGTTACCTGCTGAGATGAGGATTGAGAGATGACAGCTGGAAGTCTGTCTCATTGAATTGAACATTGCATGCTATATATATGCGGCCAGCAACATTTTGACAAAGATACCCCTTGTGATTGATAGAATAGCCCACAAAGACACATTTCTCTATCTTGAAGTTGAGTTTGTTGCTGAGATAAGGTCTGAGATGTGGGAAGAAGACACAACCAGATGGCTTCACAAAATTGTAATCAAGAACTTTGGAAAATAAACACTCATATGGTGAAATGTTGCCTATAATTGGTGTTGGCATACAAATGACAACAAACACTAAGGTTTGAAAAGCAAGCCACCAGTAGGATAAATCAAGACCGGACTGAGCTAGTAAAGTAAGTCTAGTTTTAGTGATGTGCTTGTATTTTCGCTCTGCTCTACCATTTTGTTCTTGGTCATATGGACAGGGGTGTTGAAAGTGAATACCTTGAGACTCTAAGAACTTAGAGAAATGTCTGAATTCTCCTCCCCAATCAGGCTGAACAGTCTTTATGGATAGCTCAAATTGATTTTCAACAAGTTTCTTAAACTGTAGAAATGTCTCAAATGCTTGAGATTTAAGAGACAAGGGAAAAACCCATGTATACCTACTGTAATCATCCAAGAAATGGATGTAGTTGAAATTTTGTATTTTAATATTACCAAGTGATTTAAAATAAACAACTTAATTAAATGCAAAATATTGATTAAGTTGTTTTGACAGATTTCAATTTTGATAACACTACTTATGGAACTGTTACAACAGAAACATGAAAATAGGTAAAAATCAACACACGAGGATTTTTACGTGGTTCAGAAATCCTTCAAGAGAACCTACATCCACGGGTCCACGCCCAGAGAGTAAATCAATTAGTAAAGAATGAAATTTTACACAAGCATTGACTTAAACAAAGTAAGACCCCCTCTTAAGCTATTGCCACAATCTTGTGGTACTTTTCTTTACGAATCTGATTTTGTTGAAATGCTGATTCTCTTGAACTCCCTTCAAAGAATAGTGAGTGCTTTCTTCCTCCTGAAGTGAGTCTTGAAGAAATTTTCTTTCGAAGATCCTTAGGAACACGTTCACCATAACCATAAACTTGTTACAAAGAACAAACGGTATACATGCAGCAAGGTGCACAGAACATAGTAACAAGGACTAAGGTGAACAACTTAGCCTTTACATAAACAAAGAAAAATTGCTCTCAAGAAATCAAAATATTATCAAACTTTTTCACAATTAGAGAGACAATAATTCAAAAGCCCTAGCTATATATTTATAGTTGCTTGAACGTTCAGAAGAGGATCTCTTGACATCTGAAGCAATAAAGAAATGATTTGCAAATTTCTTATTTAAGGAAACAATCTGCTAGTCTGTCTGATTCTGTCTTGACATGTTATCCATCCGACTAGGCAGTTTCTTTACTTGGGCAAAATTAGGTCCAGATTCATTTGAAAACTAAATCACACAAAGAACAAATAATATCTTGAGGATATGTGATTTAATCTGCACGAAATTATTGTGATGAAATCATATCTTAAATATTTGTAATTTCCATATTGGGAATGCTTTAAGATGTGGATATGAATTAAAACATTTGACAACTCAAAGGTGAGTCTTCCACGATTTTTACACCACATAAAATCTGATTTTAATTCATAGAAAATCCTGATAAATAAAATATAGGGCCTAGAAAAATATTTTCCAAACAAGGTTCTAACAGTAGTATCTAAAACCTTCCTTGGATGCAATATGTGAAGGACCCCATAAATCCGTATAAATAATCTCAAGAGGTTTAGATGCTCGAGAAGAGGAGAGAGAATAACGGAGCTTGTGGCTTTTTCCTTTTTGACTAGCCTCACAAAAGGTAAGATCTTTGATGCTTCATGTGTGTTTAACATACCTGAGAATCTTGCTGAGAGTACGGGGTGCTGGATGGCCAAGTTTGGAATGCCAAACATTTACATCATTGAAAGTATTTACAGAAAAACAATGAGGAGAAGCCAAAGAAATGATATTTTTATTACTGACAGAATTTGTACAAGAATTATCAACTAACACAGAGTGTGTTTTACATGAATGAGAATTAAAATCTAAAGATTTATTACAATCAAAATCTAAAGAAATAGTAAAATAAAAAACTGAAGTAACTGTGGGATTTTGACAGGTGTGCACCAGGAACATGTAGCAGAAGTAGCAGTAGTGGCAAGACTACATTGCAGAGGAACCTCGGGGCATGAGTGAGACCTTTGTGAGAGCATGTACAAGCTATCCTTAATTCTCCCTTTGAGCAACACTTCCATGTATCCTTGTCCTTTATAAAGCAGCAAGTTGAGTGAAACTCAAGAAAAACATTGTTATCCTTAGTCAGTTTTGAAACACTTACTAAGTTTTTGCTAATATGGGGAACTTTCAAGACAACATTCAGTTGTAAAGAATTAGATGAGGATGGTAAAGAAGTGTTACCAACATGAGAGATTTGCAACTTCTTACCATTTCCTACTACAAGAGAATCATAGGGAGTCTTGGATTCAAGGTGCTCCATGCCAAGAGAAACATGATTGGTAGCACCGGTGTCATCATACCACTCATGATCATCACCAAAATCTGGGATTTTAGTTGTGTAAGCATGAGGACGATGATCTTCATCAATCTAGTGAGATAGGCACGATATGGGTTGTATTCAATCTTGGGAGTAATGAAGGACTTCTCAAACCGGTAATGACACACAATTGCAGTATGGCCAGCCTTATGACATACTTGGAGTAGCCAAGAAAAACACCCACATCATTTTTTGCATCAAATTTTCCAATATTTCTCGATCCCTAAGGATGTAACACACACAACCAAACACATGAAAATAACTTACGTTAGGTTTTTTACCTTTCCAAATTTCATATGGAGTTTTGCTAGTACCTGATCGTAAGAATACACGGTTGATTATGTAACAAGCAGTGTTAATTGCCTCAGCCCACAATCTTTTTGAAAGTTTTATGCTATTCATCATTACCCTAGCCGTTTCTTGAAGGGTTCAATTTTTTCTTTCAACAACTCCATTTTGTTCAGGAGTTTTAGGTGCTGAGAACTCGTGAGAAATACCCAGTGATTTACAAAAATCATCATAAACAGTATTCTCAAATTCTTCACCATGATCACTTCTGATTCTTACAATCTTACCTATATTGCAATCCTTTTCAACTCTTAATTTTATGCAAAGAGTTTTAAAGGCATCAAAAGTATCTGATTTTTTTCTCAAGAAATCAACCCAAGTAAAGCGAGAAAAATCATCAACACAAACAAAAATGTACCTTTTTCCATTAATACTTTCAACTTGAATAGGTCCCATAAGATCCATATGCAAAAGTTCAAGAACTTTTCTAGTATTAATTCCTGTGACACTTTTGTGAGAATTTTTCAATTGTTTTCCCAACTAGCAAGGTTCACATTTACCTGTAGATTCTTTACTCAATTTGGGTGTAGTGCACCAATTTTTTTTTTAGTTTATTAAAATTTTTGTGAATTATTTTATTTAAGTGTTAAGTATGATGAATTGTCTTATATAAATGTTGTTTATTTTATTTAGTTGTTGTTTGTTTTATTTGATTGTTTGTTATTTTATTTAGTTGTTAGAATTGTTTGTAGAATATTTTTTGTGAAATTACTTGTTAATTGATATATATTTATTTTTATTTTAAAAATGTGATTACGTGAGATTTGGTTGAATGCACTAAGGTGCATGGTAGATAGTGTTGTACCCTAGTGATTTAGTGTGTGCAAGTGCATGGTAGCATGGTGCACATGTGTAGATTTTCTACACACCTTATATTTCCTTTTATTAGATTTTAATTGATTTAATTAAAAAAAATATAAAATAAGAGAAATGGAAAGATGGTGGACGGCAAGGAGTGAGAAAAGGGAAATGACATTATTCCTTTTATTTTTCTTAATCAATTAAACTCAAATTTTGGAAGATTATAGCTATTATACGGGTAAGGGAATTTTGACATTTTTATTATTTAAAATACTCTTTAGTATAATGGATTTTAGGGTTAATTAGATGAGTAGATTAGGGAACTTACCATTAATTTTGGTGAGGCTTTATGAGAGGATTAGGTTAAGGAAGGGAAGGAAATATTGGAAGAGCATTTTTTGCTCTTGGTTGCCGTGAGTTGAAGAGAGGAAAAGAGAGAGAGAGTGGCGAGCTAGAGAGAGAAGGGAAAGGGCTGCCATTTTTCTAGAGAGGAGGAAGAAGAGAAAAAGAAAAAGGAAGAGAAGAAGAAGAAGAAGGGTTTCGAAACCCTAGGTAAGTTCTAACCTATTGGTGTTTTGAATATTGAATTAGAGTCTTCTCCTCTTCTCTAATCTAAGATTATTTTGTGGTTTCTTTCTTTGGATGTATGGTGTTCGAAAATCCCCTATAGGTGACAAGGTTTTTCTTGCTAGAGTATTCTTGATTCAACAATCAAGAGAGGTAATGGTTTTTCTTAACCTATGTTGGATTGATGAGTCTATCCTTGATGTTGATTTTGGTGGTGTTTAATGGTTTGGTTATTGTAGGTTGGTGATGAGGTGGTTATGTTTGGTTTTATTTCTCATGAAAAGAATAGGGTTTGTTAAAGAGGCTCATGGGAATGTTTGAGAGAATATGTGTTTGATGAGATTTATATGAGGGTTGTATTTTGTGTTTATATTGCTATGATTATTTCAGACCATTGATTTATGTAAAAATATGCAAGAATGATGATAGATGCATGCTAGGTTTCATGTGAAGATAGATGAGGATTTTGTGATATTTTGTGGTGGATCTTGAGTGTTTCGACCTAGGGGTAAAATGTTCAATCATGATTGTTTTCCTTGTATGTTTTGAAATAATGGTGATTTTAGAAACATGATAGGATGTATATGATATTATGTATCAATGAATTATGGTATGCATGAAAAATGATAGATCATGTTAGGTTCAATATAAAGGCATATGTGAATAATGGTGTTTATGTAATAATGCATGTTGTTATTATTGTTTTGTTGGATTGCATGTATGAATTCATTGGAAATAGAATAAGGTTTTATAAGGTTGTATATGAATATGTGTTAGTGATGTTCTTTGATTTATTTGTATAATAAGAGCATGTTAGGATTTGTGATTTATTGTGTTTATTGGACATGCATGATTTTGTATGGAATTTTTGAAAGGTATGAGATAAAAGATGAATTTCATGATTAATTATGCTTGCTGATTTTTGTGAATAATTGGGTAATAAGTTTGGTGATATAGTGATTTTCATACATAAGTAATGTCCTTAATGCTATGCTGATTTTATGGAATTAAAATGGTATTTTAAGTCACAATAAAATGATATTTTACTCAAATAAATACCTACATAATTTTTATTATATTTTTAGAAAAATATGAGGTTTTAAATTCAATATAGTGATTTTTAATGATAAATATGATTACTGGAATTTTTGTAAAAAAAAAATGTAAAGTGTGTTTCAATAAAATGAATTTGATTAGTATTTGAAATAAATTAATACCCTAAATTATGGTAATATTAAAAATGGTATTTTTAATATGGTATGAGTGTATATTTTAATAGTTAAGATTTTTCTTTATTTTTGATCAAGGAAAATATTGAATCTAATTTATTTGTGATTTTAAAGAAATTAAATGGTGGCTGAAAGTTTAGTTTAAAATATTTAAAATGATTATTTAATTGTCACTTATGAATTTATGTTACATAAAACTAAGCCTTAAAATAATTCAAATAAAATATATTTTTCCACACTTAAAATATATATTTTTTCTCATATCATTTATGTAACATAATTAATCAATATTAAATTGATTTTTCTAAGGAAACATGGTAATCATATGTATTTTTCTTTTTAAAATAATTTCCAATGCCTTTGTTATTTCATTGTAATTTGAAAATAATAAATGGTCTTTTATATTTTCTTAATGGCTAAATAAAATTGTTTTTATGAAATAAAAAGAATCTCTTGGGAGATTTAATCAACCTAGTAATTTTAAGAAGATAAACAATGGTAAACAACACATGCTACAAGTCTTTTATTTTTAAAACGATAGAATTAAGACGCATAGAATTATCGTTTTAAACGCCACAATTACGCAACGTTCCCACGTATGCATGTTACATGCAAATTCACTTTTACGTCCAAAATTATGTCTATTATGCAACCATGTAGTTTTTATAGAAAGATCATGCATGCAAAGTAGGTAGAATGAGTATTATTCTTTTTATGACCTTATGTGTAATTAAGTATATTAGTATGTTGTGTGTAACCCATACTATGTGTGCATGGCCCATGCACACATGAATTATATGAAAGGGAAAATTAGTAATTATGTGAAGCTAAGGAATGTCGTTTTGATTATGGCATAGGCTCATTGAGAAGTTGTGGTTTACTTAGCTTGGACCTGAGGTAAGGAAGTTAGATAGAATTTATGATTGTTATATTATGAATGGTAAGACTATTGTGTGAATGAAATGTTATGAATTTTGAATGCCATAATGTGATGATATGTTGGCTTGTATGAATATTGTATGATATGAATGGATGTTAGCGTGATGAACGCGACACATCAAAATGGGTTGCTAAGGATAAAGAAGATGTAACCCGGGTTACTAAGGATATGAAGACGTAACTCCATGGGCGGACGCGCCGAGGTTATTCAAGGACCAGAGACTCTTGTTTACCTCAAAGGGTGGCATGAACAAGTTAGCGGGCCATGTTCACAAGGAATTGTGTATGAATGTGTTATGATGTTTGGTTATGGTTATGATTATGTTATGATGTTTGGTGATGTTGATGATTCTGTTATGATGTTATGATATGATGGTGGTAATATGTTTACGTTTATGATATTGATGCCAATCTTACGATGATGTTATGATGTATAAAGATGAACGATATTGTTTGTAAATTGTTGTATCTTACTTGCTTGTTGTTTGTACTTCCTTACTGGGCTTTTAGCTCACCCTCTTACTTTCCCTTCCAGGTAGCAAATAGGTTTTCTCTGTGGTACGCGTGGTGATGTGGGGAGTTCTGTCGTCCTGGTGTGTATGGTGTAGGGGCATCCTATGGACGAAAAACGATAAATTAAAACGCCATTTTTAATAATGTTATGTTTTATGAGACTTTTTTTTAAACTTATCAGTGAGACTTGAATTATTGGTTGTTTTAGAACTATGCATAAAAACTGATATTTTCTTTTAAAACTATTGGGCCCAACTTGCATGTTTTTAAGCAAGACCCCACTGAAACATTTATAATAAGTGGCTTTTCTTTTATAGACCAATGAAAATGTGAATGTTTTATTAAGTACTAGTGTAGGGCGTTTTTACAAATAGTATCAGAGACGGTCGTCCATGTTTCCAAGGACCCTCCCCATACACGCTAAAGACGGGAAAATCTCACCTCACCACGTCGTAAGTATTTGTTTATGTGCTATTACTTGTTTTTGTTTTGCTTAATTTTATAGTATCGAACCTGCAGTAGTAAGATGCCTCCTGTGTTGAAGACGACTAAGAAAAAATTGCTTAAGGAGATCAGCGCGATTCCTAAAGTCCAGCTTGACGAGGACCCTTATGATCGGCGCATAGCAGCCTTGAAAACGACAAAGGAAGTCTGTGATCGCATCCAAGGGATGATGAATAAAAGGGGAGCCTTACTATGGTCCATTGAGCAACATTGGGTCATGAGGGAAGCATTGTTGATATACCCAGAGGCCTTTCTTTAGTGGGATCAATCATGGAACCTTGTTGAACAACAAGACCTGGAGTTTAGCACCATGGATTACGCAATTCACGAATTTCTGGGGTACTATGAGTTTAGTCTTTTGGAGTTGGTGCTAGTAAAGACGGATGACAGGGAACTGGAGGAGCGTTTAGAGACGGTACATGACGAGGAAGGAGAATTGGCAGTTGAAGAAGTAATTCGAGCCATACCACGTTTGACCACGAGGATGGAGATAATGGCGAGCGCTCCCGGCTATTTCCACATTCCTGAAAATGTCTTTGATTACAATTCAGAGGACGAGTCCATTGTTGAGGACTAGAGTTCTACTGCGTAATCGTCGCATGGGGTGCTAATAAATAAGATGGAATAATAATAATTTTCTAAGACCTTAAAGGATTTATGTTTTGGTTAATTCAACATTTTTTGGGATTGTTTAGTTTTGGAATAATTTAAACGTTTTGAATGCTATGGATATTTTGTTGCAAACTCTAAATGATGTGGTTTGAATATTTGATTTTGCAATATCCATCAAACCAATATGCAATGTTCCTTCCTTATGATTTTCCTTTGATTGCCTTAGAGCTTCATCATGTCGACCAGAGGAAGAGGAGGAAGGGGAAGAGGTAGAGGCAGAGGAAAGGGTGCCTCCACAAGGTCTGAAACTACGGCCACCCCTGACGTTGAAATGCCATCTGTTCAACCTGCAGCTCCAGCAGCACCATCTGTGGACCTGGCTACAGAGGTTGCAAGGTTAAGAGAACAGTTGAGACTAAGAGATGAGGAACTAGCACAAGCTAGACAAGCACCGCAAACATCCC